>NC_081530.1:15553762-15853762 GCF_030273125.1 Centropristis striata
CATGAAATGATTGTGACAATGTAATTTATTCTTGACAGATAAAGTGTATATCTTCTCAAAACGTTATTAATCAATATCTTCCAAATATATCCCAATGAAAATAAAACCACAATTAACAGAGGATTGTGTCTGAAAACAAAATTATTCCAACTTTATGGGCATCCCTGTATAAACAAGAGGTTGCTGTATGACACAGTTATAGGTAGACCTTTCATTGAACTGCAGGGAAAGCAGTTGTACACACACCTGTAAATCCAAGGTCTGCTTCAGCGAGGTGAAGTGTGTGCATGTGTGGCAGCCATACATTGCCTTTACAGGCACGTGGCCTGTGATTGCATGTTAAGAGAATCTCCCCATTTCAACAGCAATAAAGTGCAAATTGAAAGGTGGGCCAAGGAGAGGTGAAACCTACAATTACCTGCTGTCTGCTCTGCAGTGCCTCTATATTCCCTCAGTGTCACAAACCTTACAGGAGGTTACACAGTTTATTTTCTTTTAAATGCATTGAATTGCAAGTTAAAAGCTACAGAGTCTTCCCTGCATCTACACGCAGGTTCAATAAAGTACAGATTAAGACTTTATTCCCTTGAAAGATCATTAATTGTGAAAACTAATGATAATGTGAAAAACTAAGTCTTAGTATCAACATGCATAAAAAGTCAGACACCACAAGCAACAAGGGGTATACAAGCTCTAACAGGTTATGCTGCAAAATCAAACCGTTTTAGTTTTCTTTTGTATAGTTTTGCAAGGGTTAAATATATTCAACTATCTTCAGTGTGTAGTAACTTTACAGAGGCTCCTGATTTATCCAAAGGCCAAATTGTCCTTTCTAGAGGGGTAAACAGGACGTTCCTTTTTAACAGGGCAGCCTGATCAGTGAGATAAAGGAGAAAAATACAAAGAGAGGAGAGGATTTCACTTTGGATGTACAATAACTTTAACCAAACCAAGTGTTCATCCTCTATAATACCTATGCATTATATTTTAGTGCTGCTATTACATGGAGACTTTGTTAATTTCCCCCTATATTAAACTGTATTTCATACCGTGGGATGTGGCATCAAATAGATAGTGAAAACTAAATTGCAGAATGCAAAAAGTCCCATCAGCCAAAGTGCAAACAGCAGTTAAAGGGGTTTGAAAGTTAATGACTGTTTAGTTGCAGCACAGCTATGAATGGTTACGCAGCGCTTTCTTCCAGCACACATCCTCAGATGAACCCGGAGTCCTATCATCTCATCCAAGGTCTACAGCGGACAAAACCTCCTGCCACGTTGTCTCTCCTCCCTGTCTCTCTCTCTCCCTCTTCTCTCTCTGTCTCTTCCTCATTCCCTCGCTCTACATTTCTCACTGTGATTTTTTTTCAGTTCTTTGACCATAGTCTGCTTCTCTGTTGTTTTACTGTCTCTCTCTGCAGTCTCTCTTTCCTTCTTTCTTTCATATAATGTGGTTGTTGCAGGGATGAAGGGAGAGTGAGTCCAGTGGACTGTCTTCCTGTATTCTGTCTAAAACGCCAGCTTGGTGACCACACAGCATTGCATGAAGGGTGCAGTGATGGTTCAGCTGCTGCAGCTCGGTCACAGGCCATTTTCACCGAGCTGCACTCTCTCATTTTGTCAGGCGGACAAACAGATGGAACCCATGAGCCTTCATACACGAAATGCATGCAGCATGTTTGATAAAAGAAGATGATTTTTACAGAACTATAGATTCTTGCATCTATGCACAGTCTGGGTTATTCAATTTGTATTTTATTGTGATAAATACTCCAGTTGAAATGAAATCTGTTCATAAGGACTATCCTGTAAAGCAGACCACACCATTCTACCCTCTTTTTCCAGGTTTGAATCTGTCACATAGAAGTTAACGTTTTAGCCGATTTAATAGATACGTTTGTGACCAGGATCATACTTAGAACGCTGCAGTTTTATAATATGTGTCATTAATATTCAACTATATCAATTAGATCAGGGGTCAGCAATCTTTACTATCGAGAGGCATATTTTAAGCAACAATGTTCACAGTCACAGTCATGTTATATGCCACCTACATAAAGGCGTTCAGTAGTTACATACAGAAGTGTTATTTTAACCCAAATCCTGCTTTCCTAACCATGGTGCTTAAACCTAACCAAGTCATTCTGTTCAACAACTGAAGCCATGCCTTTAAAACTGTGATGGTGTGACTGTTTCAAAATGTACGGCTATATTTCATAGGATATCATACATAGATATGTTGCCAGTTTCAGAGGACCTAAAGATCAGACGGAGCCTGCTCCTCCTCTTTCACAGATGAGACAGGGAAGCCTCATACACACTGAAACTCCTGGTTAGTTTGGGATCTTCACTTTGACTCATAAAGTCAAACAATCTCCAGATTAATCACCAGGAATGCTGTCCTTTAGACAGACACGAACCACAGCATGAGGTATATTGCTTAGTTTTAACAAATGGGAACAACTGGTGCAACACATTAATACTAAATGTATACATATAACTTACATACATACTTATATCTGTTTAATGTCAGTTATATGTTGCAGTATCTTTCTCATTTGTTTAACAATACTGTCATGTATTTTCATATGCTTTATATATGTAACTTATTTTTATATATTTAACTTGTATCAATGAAAATGTGACAATTGAAACTCTTGAATGTTGAGATAAATGGGTATATTAAACAGTCATCAATACCTGTAGGCAAAAAAATAGGTTAAAAAAGTCTGGTCATATGGTCATTTCCCAACTAATTAAGTAAATGCATGTACTCCACATACACATACTGGTTCATCTAGTTCATCCCAGTCTCCAGTGTCTAGACTGCAGTCTCTCACTAACACTTCAAAAGGCTACAGTGATCTAAACTGTAGTTCTTTCTACCTGCTCATCAACATTTAAACATATTTTAGAAAATCCACACTGGCACTTCACCTCAAACGCCTGTAGCAACAGTGTGAGAGACGTGAAGCGTCTAAATGCCTCCCACAATCCTGTCTAAGTACCGCCTCCAACATCTGCAGACAAAAAAAAGAGAAAGGAGGAAAATGTAACTGCTTTTCCCAAAATAAATGGCAAAATAAAACAATGAAGTTGCAAACTAAGCAACTATTTGTAGAATTCATTCAAGATTTTTCACATCCATATTTGTCGACTTTTCCTTTAAAATAGCATCTAATAGCAATGTGTTAATCTTGTACAAAACATTGTGTCATACTTGAACAGCATTTTTGAGTAACTTTACAAACTGCTCAAACTGTGTGTCGTTATTTTCTCTCCTGCTGCTTGTTTCTGTTCTGCTGGACAAAGACTTTCTGCCTGCACATGCTGTTTTCTCCTCTGTTAAAGCCAGCCTGTCCCTTCATGAGTGAGAGTGCAGCATCCTCTTCTGGTTAAAATGCACAATAAACAAGGCACTCCCATATTCAGATTTAGTATCCTTTCCTTCCTCTGGAGTTTCTAACAGAGCACATTAGAACAGCCACAAGCAACGCTGTAATACTACTTTAAGCTGTATAATATGGTTTTATTCCGATTAATGCAACTAATGAAATTTGAAACAATGGTTTCCTGGGCACAGACATGCAAAATACCCCACCACCTCTCCTACGGGAGCAAGATGCACTTTATAGTTGTTAAACTTCTGTTTGTTAGTATTTTGCAGTCATTATACTGTGGTTTCGCATCTCTTTGTAGTCATTTTGTACCTCTTTGTAGTTGTTTAAAGTCACTTTGTAATTATGTTGGTATTTTTGCAGTTATTTTTTTGTTCATGGTTGTTTTTCCCATCTTTATAGTTGTTTTTAGTAAATTAGTAGTTGTTTTATGGCTCTTTGTTTGTCATTTTGAATCCTTTTGTGGTCATTTTCTGTCTCTGAAGTTGCTTTGTGTCTCTTTGTAGTGCTTTTGCCCCCTTTCAAACTTGTTGTGAGACTATTTGTGTCTCTTTGCAGCTGTGTTGCACCTCTTTGTTGCTGTTTTAGTCTCCATGTCGTCTTTTTGTGAATCTTTGTAGTTGTTTTATGTTTCTTTGTGGTCATTTTGAGTCTCTTTCTGGTTGGTGTGTGTCTGAAAGCCATATGGATGGAATTCATATTTCTTGCATGTGCAAGTCCAAAGTAGTGTTTGATTGGAAAGCACTATCACATTGTCCACTGGAGGGTGCTACTGCATCATATACTGTACTATCAGCCAGTGAGTTCTTCCTTTAAAGTCCAACCATCGGCTGATCTGTTGGTCACGATCTCTCCAATGGAGCAGCCAGTTATTGAGTACCTAGCACAAGGATACCTCAGCACCCAGATTTTTCTGCCAATTCATGACAGGACTTCATTTCTTTCATAACAAATCTGCTGTGATCACATAATAACCTGTATTTACCCACTCCTGTGAGATCCTCTTATGTGTAATCTCCTCTGGGCAGTAGAGTACAGTGATTTTGTTCAAAGAGGAACACAAACAACCAAAAAATCTCTGCCAAGAGTGTTCGATTCATCTCCACTTTCAACTCAAACGACCCCAGCCTGTTCCAATCCTTGAAAGCATTATGCATGTTAAAGTAATTTTCCACCATTAATGCCTTTTGTCATGCAGATGAATATGGCTGTGTTTACAGATTACCATGTTGAGTGTCTCTGTTTCAAAGAAAACCTGATTCATCTGCTGAACTCATTTCTTAATCACTGGCTTCATGTTGTGATCCCAGATGCATAATTTTCTCTCTGAGTCCATTTGAGGTCTCCACTTAAAGTCCAAGTCACATCCAAATATTTCTCTGCAAGCATCTTGAACGCTTCGTCACCACTGCAGAAAATACATAAAACTTGTGAGTGCAGCATAACCCGGCTGTCAGTTAGCAAAATAAATTTTGTTTTGATTCTCTCCTGCGGCTGTGTGTTTCTCTGAAGATGCAAGATGACAGACAGGTTGCCAAAACTAGCCCAATGAATGAGCGAACTGTCAGTCCACATTTAAAAGTAATACATCGCAGCAATAAATCATTTTCTATTTTAGGTCAGACCAAAAAAGAGGCAGGTATAAAGTAGTTTGAGATGGAGCCCTTGAGCAGACTGTCACACTAGTGATGTACATGTGCAGTATATTGAAGCAGTTTAAATCATTATGATGAAAAATTGATGAAAAAAGCCATCCGTTAGCAGCAGTGGAACAACAGAAGAGGAGAGAAAGCATGAAAAGCTTGTCTCTACAAACGTATTCGTGGTAGAAGAAGCATTCAGGTCATTTACTCAGGTCAAAGTACCGATATTGCATATGCCATTGCATTATTATGTCAATGTATCAAATGATAATGTGAAAACAATGTGACCAAGGGGGGACTTTAGAGAGCTTTATAGTGAGATTTAGTTCTTTGTTTAGCTGTCCGGCCTGCAACTATTTTGGTTCACTTTCAATGCTTTAAAAGCATTGTTTTCAATTGCAGAAGGCAGCTGTTTTAGCAAAGAAGCTCTAAAAATCCACTGTATGCATCACATACCCAACACCAAACCGTGGACATACTCACTTAGCAACTAGCTGGTAAACATAGTGGGCCATTTAGTAGCTGAATAGACAGATATCTCCCTCAGGAGTTGGTGGTAGAGCTGGGTATCGCTGCAATACCAGTGCCCCTCAAAGTCAAATTGATGCCAATAAAGTACTTTTAAAAAAAATTTTTGACAGCCATGAAGGAACCATTCAGTTGCGTAAAATGCCACCACCACTGCATTTATTTCAGTCAGATGCCTGTTTAAATATTGTACATCTGCCCCTTGGTGTCCAAACCTTTTATTAAGGCTTATTTTTATTTTATTTATTTCCTTATTATTTTTATTATTATTATTATTATTAGTAGTAGTAGTAGTAGTAGTAGTAGCGGCATTATTATTATTGTAGTTAATCATTTAGGTACAATAATATAGATATTAGCTATAAATAAAATAACCGGGCTGCACCTGCAATAGGTGAAAGGTCATCTTATGACGCAGCTTCTGTTTTGCTCACGTGCAGCTGTGACGCGATACGCTGCAGACACAGCAGGAATCTGAGCTGGTGAGTTTTGTGCGGTTTTGTGTCAATAATTGTCACGTTTTATTTATTGTCTCGTCATTTGTTATCTCGCAATACGCAACGCCACTTTTAAATTGCGCATAATGGCACATAATATCGGTCCTCGTCCTTTTTATGTTCAGTCAGCTGTAAAGTGTAAGCTGACTGAGTGCGCAGGTCTGCTAGCAGCTTTGAAGACTTTGGTCGTCTTGGATAAGTGAAGTTGTGCTGTAAAAAGAGTCATTAGCTGTAATTGGACAATGGGAAGCTTGTGATGTGGACAATCTACGGATCTGTAGACTGTATTATGTTTGTATGCTCAGCAGTAAGTCATGTCTAAGATACGTGCATCATATAAAACCAACGTAATGCTTTGTAATTGTAATGGCGTTTTTTTAAACACTATTGTCATACTTAATATAAATATGCCATGTGTTTTATATTGGCTATTTGATTAAAGAGAAAGCAGTCTACTATATCCAAGATCAGGTTTTAAGTTTGCAATATCCTTTAAATCAGTAATTTATTATTGTTACCACTTACCAGTGCCACTTTAACTGGATGAGTTTAGAGTCTATTGATCTAGTACAGGGAGGTAGAGTGTTTGGTTGCATCTGTAACGACTGAGCACTAACACCAGTGTGATGTATAAATGCTGTGAAATGTTAAAAGCAGCACAAATAGTCCTGGGCAGGGACATCTCACACTGAATCTTACCTGACTCACTCCCCCTCTTCATTCATGGTTTCTATTATTCAGCATGACATTGATTAGCACTGGTATAATGACATCTTCACTGAAGCAATGCCTGTGGGAATTCTCTTGGAACATATTGCTATTTCTACAAGCATTTTTTTACGAGGTGCAATATTCTCACCTAATGTCATCCTAATACCTTCAAGGATATTTCCGATTTGGTTGCTTTTTCTAGTCAAGTGACACCACCAGTACAGGAATAGTGACATATCAGTTTATTGATACTGCCACGTGTGGTCAGTGATGTAAGACATCTTCAATAAACATAATGAACCCTGTTCAATCTAATTTTGGTTTGTTTCTCTGGAAGAACCCCTCTCTAAATCTGGCCTGACCTATAATACGATGAGTAAGACTCTGCCATGTTTGCTTTTCCTGTCCCCGCTAAGCTGTATTTACCAAAGGTCTCATTCAGTCATTCGAGAGTCACCGGGAGACTCAATAAGGAAATGAAAGCTCCATCTGCATACATTAGAATTGTAAATGTAGTCAGATGCTCAAGACAGCAGCCATACATAAAGATTAGTTTTAAAAAGTGACAGAAATTCCTAGACAAGCGTTGGGGAGGTGTGAGGCACAGATCAGTGGACTGGAGACAGATGGGCCATCAGGACACATAGATAATCATGCATATGATAATTGGCTCTGTTAACTCAAAAGTGCCCTTGAGGAGAAATAAAGAATTTTGGTGCTCTGAATATTTCATTGAAGTGTCTTTGTAATGGCCAGTTTAGTGGATATTATCCTTAATTAACAAGCAGGGGAACAGCAGTGCAGCATGGTTTAAAATTTTCTCCATGTCTTGCTGACAGCCAAACCTTTCACTAGAGCCGATCCTTTGTACTGCCATGGCTTCATTTTTTAAATACACAATGAACAGCTTGTTCACTCTATTGTGCCTGTAATGGTGGTTTGCAGCTCCATCAAAAGTAATATTTGGTGAATTTGGAGAATGTGCCTTTGAAATTACAAATATTTTTTCAAAGAATATGACAAGCTAATAGTCACTTCCAACATTTTACAAATCCAGTAAATCAGTGTCCAGTTCAACACAATGAAACCACCTATCTCATCTGTTTGGCTAACATCAGTTGTTGTTGGAAGTGTTTAAAACTGGATTAGTATTTTAGTCAGTGACTTCTCTTACCAGCCAGATAATGCGATGAAAAGGTTGACGTTGAGTCAGTACTGTTGAGTGACAACCAGTGGGGGGAAAAGTATTCAGATCCCTTACTTAAGTAAAAGTACTAGTACTACAATGTGAGACTACTCAACTACAAGTAAAAGCCAGACATTCAAAACTTACTGAAGTAAATGCACAAAAGTATCAGCATCACAATGTACTTAAAGTATTAAAAGTAAAAATACTTGTTATGCAGAATAGCCACACGCAGGTTGTCAAATATATTATTAGATTATTATTATTGATGCAATTATGTAAGCAGTGGTTATTTTCTCAAACCAGGGCTCACTGGTTTATACACTGAATATACTAAATTGATCATGTTTTTGTGTTAAATCTTGACCTGAAGAGTAACTAAAGCTGTTAGCTAAATGTAGTGGAGTAAAAAGTTCAATATTTACTTATAAATAGTAGTGAAGTAGAAGTAAAAAGTCACATAAAATGGAAGTACTCAAGTAAAGTACAAGTACCTCAAAATTGTACTCAAGTACAGTACTTGAATAAATGTTCTTAGTTAAATTATACCAGTGGTTACAACCTTATGAATTTGAATTTCTTAATATACATTATTTCTACTATTAAGTATGGTTCAACTCAATTTCAATTCAGTTTTATTAATTTAGCCCAGAATCTAAATTTATCTTGAAGGGCTGTAAAGTCTGTACAACACCCTTTGACCTCACTTCACACAGGTAAACTCCTAAAAAAGCAACTTTAACCCACAGCTGGCAAACACTAACAATCTGTCCTGGAGGCAGGTTGCACTAGCTCCTGCTTAATGCCATTGATATTAGTTTTTGAGAAGGAGAGATTCAGTGTTACACATCACTAAATTAAAACGGGTTGCACCTCACAAACCAGTTCTTACATCAAGCTTAGTTGTTAGGGTTAGGGTAATATTTTAATATTTCTTGACTGAAGTATGTGTCTTAATATCTATAGTTTGTTGTTCTTTTGCACCAGTACACCACAGCAAATTGTACGTGAAAACCTACTTGGCAATAAAAACTCTTTTGGGTAGTGTTAAAATAATTGATTGATTATTTTCTATATTGGTAAATGATTTTATGCTTGAGTTCTTAATTCTCTGTTGTTTGACTTCCCGGTGTCTGTCCCTGTGTCTGACTCTGTGTCTGTGTCTGTGCATGACTATCAGGTCAGCCTTGGGAAATATCTCTATGCATTTATATTAAATCAGGCAATATGATTTTGATAAAATGATTATGTTTGTGTGTTAATTTTGGTTTAGAAACTTTGACTACATATATTTCATTGTCTGTTTCATATTTTTTTAGACTTTTAGAATCTATGTGAGGCAGTGAAAATCCTTTGGCTCTGTAAGACATAATATCTTTGTAAGACATTACAAGGCAGGAGGTTTTTGTCGAATGTTCTGGAGAAGAGGCCAGGGCAGGATGGCCTTGTCCGGGGCAGCAAGCAATCAGGTGGCATTGACGTGCCGTTGTATTAATTAAAACTGGCGAATCAGCGATCAAGAGGGCAGGACTTCCTGGAGGAAATCGACCAGCATGTTTTGTAAACAAATGTTAGTATTTTATTGGGTTCAGGGAGAGAGTCGTAGTTCAGAATTCACGAACTGAAACACGTCTGTTTGTATTCAGGGACATGAGTTTTTGAACCCGGAGAATCTCTGTAAAGTGCACATTTTTTGACGTATTGTAATAAACTTTTGTTAAAACTGAGAAACATGGACGTCTCCAGCACTTCATTCCCCATCAACGATCTGCGCAGAAAAATGGTGAGGTTTTTTCTGTTGGTGACAGATTATCAATTTTCAAGGTTTCCTCATGCAATTTTTCTAGTTAAATTAAGTTACCCACAAAGCTAATGTTAGCTTGCTAAATTAAAATGATGTATTTACACTGAAGAGGAAAGCTTGTGGCTCTTCTGTGTGGAGTTTGCATGTCCTCCCACAGTCCAAAAACAAGCAGCTTAGGTTTAATTGGTGACTTTAAATTGTCCGTAGGTGTGAATGAGAGTGTGCATGGTTGTCTGTCTCTATGTGTCAGCCCTGTGACAGTCTTGCAACCTGTCCAGGGTGTAAATGAATCAAAGAAAATGGATGGATGAAATGGATATGATGATATAATCACATTGCACCACCCAAACACAACCTCAAATCACAATATTTTGTGTTAAGACTAGAGTTGTCACGATACTAAAATTTTCAACTCGATACCGATACTCAGGAAATATTCGATACTCGATACCATTTTCAATACCACAAGGATAAAAACAAAGACCCCAAAATTGAACAGAAATATTTTTGTTAACAAGAAAAATGCAACATGTAAAAATTAACAGAACCACAGGTTAACCCTCTGGAGTCTCTAAAAGCGCCAAAGCATGACTTCTTCATCACATCCAGATGTAAAAATACACAAGAAGACACAAAATTACAAAAAAAAAGACACAAAATGACCAAAAAAGACATAAAATGACAAAAAAGACACAAAATAACTAAAAAAGACACAACAGACACAAAATTACCAAAAAAGACACAAAATGACTAAAAAAAGACACAAAGTGACCCAAAAAAACCACAAAATGACCAAAAAAAGACACAAAATGAGAAGACAGAATAACCCAAAACCCCCCACAGAAGACACAAAATGACCAAAAAAGACAAAATGACAAAAAAAAAAGACACCAAACAACTAAAAAAGACACAACAGACACAAAATGACCAAAAAAGACACAAAATGATTTACAAAGACATGAAAAGGATTAAAAAATGGACAAAACAGCCCAAGACTCCACAGAGTTAAATATTTATAATAAAAAACAGTTGTGCAAAAAGAAACTGCAACTATGATAACAAGCATCAGATACTCGATACTTTTGAAAATGAGTATTATATCCGGATACAACATTTTAGTATCGATACTTTTTTGAGTATCGATACTTTTGACAACCCTAGTTAAGACTAAATATTTGTGTTATCCCAAATCACATCATAATTTGTGTATGTGAATGAGGAGTCTCACACTCATATATTTTGTGCCACAGTAGATGCATATATGCTTTGCAGATCAACAGCAGACTCTCAGATCAGAGTAAGAACAGACATGTTTATCTGCAGATTTCACCTGTCAGTCAACACAAGCCCTTCATACTGTCTGCCGTCTGAAAGAAAGTAGTGTTTATGTTTGCCCCACATGTGCACGTTCAGCAGGCGTTGACACAGCAGACAGTCATTGTTTGTGTGTGTCGGTTAGCTCTACCTGTTGCCTTTCATGGCTTGGTCCTCGACATCAGCTACCTGTGGAGGGCTCTGATTATTATGGGCACAGGCTTGATTTTCGTATATAAATTCACACCCTAGAAGAAGACATAAATAGCTGTGTGTTCTATAGCGTCACACTGTGAGTCCTCTGCCCTGTGCGGACGATGCACTTCATCAGTCGTGGGTCCAGACCATCAGGAGGTCGGCTGTTTCCACAGTCCCCCTTGTCGCCCTGAGTGAAAGTGTGCAAACACTTGATTAGCTTACTGAACGTCCATGACACATCCAGGTCTCAGGTGATTAGTGTTGATTTGACATGAAGACCCTGTGTTCTCAACACGGTATGGGGTTAGAAAACACATACGTAAGTGTGTTTGGAAACTGACTGTCAAGTAGAACTTAGATTACCATAAAGCTGAGGTGAAACTGTGGAAATGTCCATTTTTTGCTTTCCAGTAATACAGTCATGCAAAAAAAATATTAGACCACCCTTGTTTTCTTCAATTTCTTGTTTATTTTAATGCCTGGTACAACTACAACTACATTTCTTTGGACAAAAATATAATGGTAACAACAAAAATAGCTCATAAGAGTTTCATTTAAGAGCTGATATCTAGCCATTTTCCATGGTTTTCTTCATAATGATTTTGGTTATTATCAAGAAAACCATGGAAAATGGCTAGATATGAGTCAGTATATTTGTCCAAACAAATGTACCTTTAGTTGTACCATGCATTAAAATGAACAAGAAATTGAAGAAAACAATGGTCTAATAATTTTCCAAGCAGTTTTCAGTCAATTGAATGCATTTTACATTACATTACATGACATGTCATTTAGCAGATGCTTTTGTCCAAAGCGACTTACAATAAGTGATGGTACTAGACATAGACATTTATTATCTAATAAGTCAGAAGGTTTGCTGAATACACAAACCCTCTGCCAATGGTTAACATTTTAATTTTACTCCCCACATTTAACACATGTTTGTGCAGTATTATGCTTCCTTAAATCCGAACAGCTGACAGTGACTGAATGGATCATGGGGTTTTACATGTTTTCACCACAAAGCTGCCAGATCCTGCAGAAATTATCATTTTTCATGAATTCGCTATTACAGTAGACAGCTTGGTTCCCGGAAACCAACAGTGAACCTGTGTTCTGAAGATAAGGAGCAGGTAAATTACCTTCCAAGTATAGAACAGCACAAAAGGCTTCATGAGGATACACATTCACACCTCAATATATGAGGCTGTCACAGGAGGAAAAATAAGCAGCAGTCCATTCCTCAAAATTTAAATTAAACCTCCATATTAACAATTACCATTAGGCTTTATATCTTCCTGGTAATGTCAGTGAATGTTGTATGTATTTGGCTGCAGCAGAGAATCTTTTCACGTCGATTGACAAGCATATATGTGAGATTTGCACAGAAGTTTCACTAATCACTCTGAAATCCTTGTTTCTGTGTTTCAGTGACGGCACAGGATAATCCTGTCAGTCACAACCAGACATATATTCATTTTTCCTTTGACGAAGCAAAAGCTGTAATCGCCTCTGATGTCACATTGTGTTTGTATAATGTCTTTATGTTTTGCTGTTATTCTTTATGCGTGTTGTCTTTTTTTCAGCTGCATCGTGTCCAAGACTTAACTTCAAAGCAGGGATTTTATGCATATTTGAATGACAATCTGGTAGGTGAATCCCAGAGACGAGAGCATAAGATTAGATACAGTGGCTTTGGTGGCAATATACGGAAAAGGCCTCGGATTGAACTGTTCAACTTTCTGTCACACTATGGCCTCAGCAGCATCTGCCTGCACCTTGTTTTCTAATGTTACCATCAACCTCAATGTGACTCCTCTGACCACAGGCTCACCTCAACTTCACCACCCATCCCTCCTTGAACAGAAAGCTCTCCTGGGGTGTGGTCAAATCCCTGAGCCTGCAAATCTGAAGGTGTCACCTTTGATTGTACTGGGACAAAGGAACATCAGGATGGCTTTAAAGTCGAGGCAAATTTCCACTGCTGCTAAAATCAGGCAGGAAATCAATGATTGCAAGCGCCAAAGAGAATATACCTGAATTCAAAGTGTGAGTCTGGAGTTGAACATCTAAAGACTGAGCGAACAAACAGAAATGTTTCTGTATAAAGGGAAGATGATGAGAAGACGTATACGTCTGTTCATCTGTGTCTGAAACCTCCTGGTGTTTTCTGATGATATTCTCCATCAAGCTTCATTGCATATTACTTCCAAAGACGTTTTTTCAGCCTTCCATATCAAAGCCCACGGCAGCTTTTCCTATGTATCGCCTCTGTGTGTGTAGTTCGCAAAGGTCAGCTCAGTTAAAGGAAGTTTTTAATCGTGTTCTTTTTTCTGCTTGTGTTCGGTGAGCAAGTCATAAGAGAGACAGCTCACTAATGTGTCCATCAGTAAAAGTCTCCTTCCTCGTAGGCATCTGGGAATTTAAATCACTCTCACTTATGCATAAGCAGATTACTGTGGATTTGTTTGGGGGGTCTTCAGGATACACATTAAGCTTGTTTAGTTTGCCTGAGAGTCACGAACAGCTGAAAATGGACGCGGACCCTGGAGATGATTGGACCTGCTTCATTTCAGTGGTGTTGATTGGTTACTTCATGACAGGTTCATGGCATTTATTTCCATAATGGAGTTGCAAGATGAACGGCAAGTTGTATTTCTGTGGTGAGGACAGCTGATGTTGACCTTGCTGATCTTGTTAAAGCTGCTGTAGGCCGTTTTCTGCGAACAAAAAAAGCCAGAAATAAAAAATAAAAAACAGCCTTCCTCCTCGCTCTGTCCTAAACCCTTCCCACCAGACTTCAAATGAAACCTTTACGAGTTCCATCCCAATCGTCCCGACCTTGATTATGATCCTGATGTCATTTTATAGTAGAAATTCCATGAGAATTACTGTCCTATTTTCTTTTTTTTTTCTTTTTAGAAAGCCCTTTTAAGATTTAATACTTTGATTTGTGGCTTTAGCTAGCTTTTAAGCATTTAATAAATGTTATAATTCACTAGTTATACCCACAAACAGTAATGTAATGTCATTTGTAGATAAGAAACGTAATAAGAGGCACAGCTTAATGCAACCCATGTTGTTCAGCAATGACACCCAGTGGCTGTAATAATTATAATTATATCAAATTATTCTTTTTATTTTACTTTTTAATACAGGTATTGTCATTGAGACACAGAATCTAATTCTCAAGAGAGACCAGTTGAGGACATACAGCAATACAAGGTAAGGTATAAAGACCCATAATGTCCATTTAGGATCCTTTTGAGGGAGTGGTGGATGCGTCAGGACCAGGCAGCAACCTCCGGGTCAGAGCATGGAGGCAAACCAGGAAGTGCCTTAAGCTGCATTCTACTCAAAATTCCAGCAGGCGGTGCCAAGTTTGGCTGCAAAAAAATTTCTGTCCATTAATTTCAATGCAAAATGAGAAAACTTCTCACTTGATTTATTACCTCAGAACATTTTTTTAGGACAACACTTTGGTCTTAATCGCTAGTAAAAAAATCTTCTTCAAGACAATTTGATGTTAATATTACAAATAATGGCCCCATTTAGAATAAAATAGAAGATAAAGAATCATATGATTTGAGGCGTGGCTACCTTTGATTGACAGGTCACTAACAAGGCCATCTGTCATCAGGAGAGAAGCAGAACAATGCGTATCCACGGCACCGTGTCAATAAAGTTATATATAATGTTATATAGATTTTGAAAAAAGGACGTTTACCGGTTTGGTCTCATAACTTTGACCCTTTCACACTGTATTTTCACTTAATGACAGTTTGTTTGGATGTTTTGTTCATTAACCCATGTAGGCCTAAAACGGCTGAAAAAAATGCCTGGAAAACTTATGGGCGATTTAAAAATAACCCCATAAAACCTGAAGTTTTTCTGGAAATTCAACAAAAGTGCCAATGCCTTCTAAATAATCGATTTTTCAGCCTCTAGCAGATAGAAATTAAATTCAAAATGTTTTTGAGAGCTTATACCTGTTATATCTGAGCTCCCTCCACTATAGTCGTCTTCCGCCATGATTTCAGTTCTGGAAAAGTCCCATGTTGCATTGCGACACTCCCTGATGTATTCTGATGCATTTCATTGGCCAAGAGACCGAAAATAGGTGGAAAAAACTACAAATACTACAAAACGACATATCCGCTTTCCCGGCTTTAATGGTAGAAATGCGGTAATGATTTCCCGGCTTAAATGGATTAAAATGTCTTGTTCAGCGTTTGTTTGGACTAACAGACACTCCAAGGAGTCACTGTTCAGTTTTCTGAGGTAAGTAATGTACATTTTGTTTTTTTTTTTTACTAGCCAGTACTAACATCCAAGTTAATGCTGGACTGCTCTCAGTCAGGTTGAGGTGTAGAGAGGCATGTAGTCAGTGTCGTCAGATCCCTCTCGCTCCTGCACAGTCCAAATATGGTCTGCTCCCCGTATCGGAAACAAGATGGTGACGAGTGTAGAGGCCGCTTGATTTCATTTGTTTTCTGAGGCGCTTGTGGGTGGGGATAAAGGGGACGGCGGACGCAGCCTGAGAGTGAAGCACAGGTGATTTAAGTTGAGTATTGATTAGTTGAGTTTTTGTTCAGAATCAGCGGGAGCGTCACGCCACATCTTTTGATTGTGAGTGAAAACAATGTTAAAGATATGAAGAATTGTATGAAATAAAAGAAATGACTGAGACGGAAGCATTGCTTGTTGGTTTGTGGACACGCATCGGAGATCAGACCCCCGCTGATAAGTGTCACTTAATTTGTTTTGACCGTGCCACTACAACGAGTGTAATGCTGAACTCTGTTTCCAACAGGCGCAAACCAATGGGTGACGTCATGGTGACTGCATCCATTCGTCTATCGTCAGGACTTTGACCCAGGAGACTGGTGTTCGTATCCCCTGTGAAACAGAAAGTCAATGTTGCTATTTTAAGTTAACTTGTAAAGTAACTTCTGTATTTAAATATGTCACGTTTTATGTTAAGAAGCTCTGTTTTTATAATATTGACCATGTGCATAAAACGGCAACTGTTACAGTGTTTCATAAGATATCATATAAACTGTATGCGTTTAAGTAAAACAGGAAATGTCATACAGTATACTGCAGAGATGGAGAAAAAATGTGATCTCACCGATTGTATCCACAGTCGTGAGCCTGTGGATACAATCCTTATGAATGGTTCTCTTCAGCTCTAAAAGGCTTTACTGATATAGACAAATGCTTTATAGTGTTTATTGACTGATTTGATAAGTCTGTTTCCTTTTTGGGTTGCTGTGCAGTGTAGGCAGCTGTCACCAATGTGGGAATAGAAACTTTTTCCAACATTGAAACAGGCTTTCACTATCTGAGGGGAGGTGCATGTACATCTGCATTTCAACTAATAGGAACTCTCTCCCCTTGAAATAACCTGTGATTGGCCAACGTCTCCCGTTGTGGAGCCAAGAGGGGCAGAAGTGTAGTTTCCTCAAAGACCATTTGAGTTGCAATATGCTGAATGGCTATTATAGATTTTTTTTTTTTGCCTAATGGTGCCAAAAGAAAACTGCCAACCCCAGCTTTAACCTTGTACAATTTTATATTGAGTAACACTTCCCTTTTTGAGCATATATGGGCATTTGTCAGTTAAAGCATTGTGACACATCAATCAGTTTGCCTCTTTCCAGTTTTCTCTGAAATAACTAACAACAGTAAAGGGAAAAAATGTGCCTGGAGTTCAAACACTGCTCTCTTGGAGTGCTCTCAAATATGCATAAATGCTGCATTTTCAGAAAAAAACTCTCAAGAAGAGACTAGAGAGCAAAATGTCCTTTGCAGTAAAATGATTGTCGAAGATGATGGTTCTTGGCTGAAATAGCCCCCCAGAAAAAATGTATTTTATATGAAAATATTCCCCATTTCCCTGGACTGTATAAAAGCCCTCCAACAAACTAAATGGGTGCGCTCCATGTGCTTTTAGCTTCTTATATTTTACGTCTTTTATTCTGTCTGAGCCATACTTCATACAGAAAAGAAACTCTGTGACTTTCTTTATTGGGTCAAACATTTTGCAAAAAGCTGCAGTGTGATACATCAAGTACATTTATACTGCAAGTTTAAGATTCATACAGCCATTAAGATCGTAAAAGCATCAAAATAAAGGGGCGAACATAATCCCTGGTGTCTGAGGAGACCTCGATATGCAAAAAAAATGCCCCTGTTACTGCAAACACTGCTGCAGTATAATTTAAAAAGAAAACAGCCAGGAATTTACTTCTACTTTCCAAATTGTCCTTGAGACTCCTTTCAACAAACAAACAAGAAAGAATAAATGCCAGCTGAAAGCTTCCAACTGAAATTGTGCTATTTGATGCAGAAAAAGCAGTAAAATATTGTAATTTAACCAGGCTGACTTGCCTTAAATCACAACGACACACAAAGTAAAGAGCTGGATTGTTTTTTGTTGCCACAGTTTCAGTTTGTCAGTTTCCCCTCCTGATAGTACTATGATGACTCATAGTCTGAGCCGAGCCGAGTCGGGGATGTTGGGAAGGTATCATTTGCATGGTGTCATCTGAGGAATTAACAACACTGTGAAGAGCTGACCTAAGTCTAATTAGGATGTGTCTCTCTAAATAAAGTCTTTTCATGTTTGTGTGTAACTCCTGCCGCAAATATTTACCAGCGAAGACACACGGGGGAAGGTCATGCTTAATGTATTCCTGACATCATTATGTTGATGTGATCTGCTCTGTACTGACACAGCAGGAGCAGACAGACTGTGCCAATCACTCATTATGTCAATCAATCTTGATATACACACTAATTATATGCCCTGCCATTCGGGGTGAATGTTCTCTCAGAGCTTGGACAGTGAAGGAGATTGCTCTCATACATTAAACTAGGTGGCACTGTTGCTCTTCTTTCTGTCTTTCCTTTGTTTGAGAGAGAACAAAAATGCCATTATATGAATAGTACAGCATTGTGAGTGATCTCAAAATCAATCATGCTCAGGATATTAGTAATATTAGTGGTTATATAGTGTTGGGATCTGAACAATGAACCAGTGAGTTATCAAACCCTGTCATCTTCCACAGTGCTCTAAAATAAAAGCAGTTTTGTGATTATGATACACTTGCTGCATTAGTTAAAGATAAATCCTGCTCTGTTACATGTCCTCCGGCTTAAGATTTCCATTATTTTAGCTATGGTAAAATTTCAGAGGTTCACAGTGGCTTTAATACCTGTGCTGGCTTTTATAATCAGATTACAGTTCATATAGTCAAATTGTACTTTCCGAGGCGGAAAATGGGTCACGGTGTTATAGATAGAAGAAAAAAGGCAGCATGGGATGTGACTGCTCCTCCCACACTTTATTTTCTCTTTTTTGAAGATGCCGAGTGTCTTCAGCGGGTGCTGGTGTGAGCTCAAAGTCACCGTGTAACTTTAGTGGAACTTAGTGGAAGGAAAACAAGGGCGTCACCTTCACTCAAAAGGAAGCTGCGACTTTGATAACAGGCTCAGATGTGATATAATAAAGCTATGTTAAAAAAACATCAAGGTTTCATAAGGGGCTGTAATTAATAGAATACCAGAAAGGTCTTTCAGTGTATAAGTGAGGTTGGTGTATCTCTCTGTTGGTCAATATATCAATAGCTCTGTTCCTTATTTATTGATTACAATGCTGTTGCAGTCAAGAAACATCCTTGACCCCGGTGAAGTTAGAAAACAGATATGTACACAACAGCAGTGAATCCAATTACTGAGTATAATGAAAGACATCCCTTGAAAAGGAAAAAGATAAGATCAGACAAGTCAAAATGAGCTTATTGCAGTTCACTATATTCTACAAGCTCTCTTAACTTTCTTAGTCTGACAAAAAAAAACAACTCTGTTGAACGCCACATGTGAATAATCACAAGTAAAATAACTATCTGTGGGACCCATAGTACTATTGGTCATGTTAATGAACAGTTAAAAGAGTACACCCCCCATTATAATGTTAATGTACTATTCTATTCTCTGAATTTAATTCATTTGTTCCTGATTTTATTTTTGTAATATTTAATTTAATTAACTCATGCACTATGTCCTTTCACATTAGAAGCTAGTTTTGATCAGGTAAAGTTAGGGTGTCTATAAATGAAGTTTATACAGGCACTGTGGGCAGCACAGGGGTCCATGAGAAGAGTCAGGAAGACCGTGCATGTCAGATGAAAATGTAAACAGTGAGCAGCATCATGCTAATGTGCTTGAGTATACGTGCAGAGGAAACAGAACCCAAGTAAACTTTATTTTGAACTTACGCACGCCTGGAAATCCCTTTTTGTGTCCATGTGTGCAACATATCACCAACATGCAGAGATGATTTTTTTTTTATTTTAGTTAGGTGTCTCTTCAAAGTGTAAAAGCTTAGAGTGTAAAAGGCCTTAAATATCATGATGGAAGTACAGTGATGCTATTTCCATGCTCAGTTGGATTTGGTGCAAAATTTTATCCTGTTTTTATTTTTAAAAAAACTATAAAAAATGGTCAAAACTCCCTCCAAAATACAACATTAAGATCTTGAAAAATGCCATGGACAAATCCATGCTTTGTTTTGGTATCAAAAATTGGAAACTGTTCAGAAACCCCCTTACTGTGAATATACCGAGGTAATCCATACATCCTCTGAATGGTCTCTATTTTTGTGTTATAATGAGATCTCCTAGAGGTCACGGGGGGCATTTTATACAGTAATGTCTATCCATCCTTTTTCCTTAACCTCGGGTCAGGCTTGAGCCAATCCCAAGAGGCGGGGTACAGTCTGGACAGGTTGCCAGGTCAACACATAGAGACAGACAAACATTTACACTACGGGCAATTAAGAATCACCAATTAAACCTAAGCTGCATGTTTTTGGACTGTGGGAGGAAGCCGGAGGACCTGGAGAGAACATGCAAACTCCACAGAGCCGGAGTCGAACCAGCCACCTTCTTGAGGTGAGAGTTACACCACCATTACAATAATGTCAACTTCTAAAAAAGGCTCTCACTACAATGACATGGCTACTATGAGAACCAATATCATCACATATGAATAAAAACAGGCTCATTGAATCTGCTAGCTTTCCAGTGATACCCAATTTATACAGTTTATTTTATAGCATTTGCGATGGTTTAGGGACCTCAGAATGTAGAAATATTCAAATACACCATTTTGGAATAATAACACAATCATACAGCATGCAAAAAACTGCATGGGCTTATCATAAAGGCATGTACCCATAGAACCCATTTTATTTCAGATATTTTAGGTGAGAAGCCAGAAAGTTGGCACCAGTTAATTCCCATGGTCGTCTAGTTTAATATTCTACCAATAACTTAACCTTAGCTTTCAAACGGAGCCTGTTACAGTCTCTTAAAGAGTCATGTTAGCCGACATCCAGAGGGGACAGTTCAGAGTCCAGGCTTAATATTACAGGGACACTGGTCCCTCTCCAAGAACCGCCAGTGGATACGATAAAACATTTTGTTAATCCAGAGGGAAGTAAGAAAATGAAAACTGATATGAGGTGCAGTAAATATCTAGGCTGCCTTGGCTTTATCTCAGCTGTGTTCTTCTTTGACTTTAATGGATATGAGCCTATATAGAGCAGTCCTGTAATCTGTGGTAAAGTGTCAATGAGCAGAGCATTTATGCAGGCCACAGAGCACTGGGACAATGTTAGCACTAGCGTTGCGAGAATAATGTATCGTAATAAACAGGCTGCAGTTTAGTGCATGCAATAGCAAACATTGCCAAATTTAGCAGATTGTTATGCTTTTCCCTGTGTGAAATTTGCAAACAAGCCTCATTATGTTCACCATATGGTTCCTTCATCGTTATGCGCATCTGCCTCTGCAGAGATTAAGTGGAAGTTTTCTCTCCAAATTCCCCCCGAATACACCCGATTCCTGCCTGGACAATAAATGCATCAGCTGTACCTGGGCCAGGCCAGCTTCGGTCGCAATATGTATTCTACAAGAGCAACAAAACAGCAGCTTTGACATTATGGTGCATCCCTGAGGGGAGATTACCGGAAAGTAATTCATAGTACTACTCAGCAAACTATGAATTACTTGTCAAAGCTTGTCATGCCGAGTACTGGGGGTAAAGGAGGGTGCTGGAATTGAGCCCTGGTGATACTCAATTATAGCAGGACAAAGGCATGCAGTGCGGTGACATATTGTTGGGAGGAGAAGTGCAGCAGACCAAAGCTTTGGTGACATGAGGGACACAGCAGTGCATAAAATTGTGATTCTGTTTTTGGTGCATTGGTAAGCCTTTATAATGGAATTCACATCAGGGTAGGCTTTGTGTGGTTTGCTCTTTTGCTGAGAGAAAAAAAAAGTCCTATTCATGACAGTTAATAGAAAGCTGTCAGGCCTGTGGTAGCAGCACATGATTCAGCGGTGTATCAGCACGTCCGCGCGGTCAGTTCCCCAACTTTCACCACCATTAAAATTGAGAGTGCAAGGCTCTCATGTGAGAATGATGCCAGAGCTAAACCAGCTTGCACATTAATGCTCTTGTCTAACCGTGCTGAAATGAAAGAGCTCAACTTGGCTGGAGGATTTAAAAGAGATGACAGAAAATGTTTTCTCAATTTGATCAAAGACAACAAGCTCAATCTGCTCCTGGCTGGCTGATGACTCACTCAGCTGAATTGTGTCTCTTCAGTTTGAAAACTTTTCCCCTTCTAGTGGGCATACAGGAAAAGGTAATTAGTGTGCTAGTATTATTAAACATGCTTTTTCATCCTTATGACTCATTATCTGTGTGTGCGGCGAAAAGCTTCATCCCCTGCGTAGCCTTGAACAGGATGTATGTTTTAGAGGATGGATGGATGAATGAATGGATTCACACCTTTTTATATACATATATATGTATGTGTATATATATATATATATATATATATATATATATATATATATATATATATATATATATATAAAGTTAAACACTTGCTTCCTCCTATGCTGTTTTTCTTGGATGACTCCCAAACAAATGCAATCACCAACCTTATTGGATTTGCTTAAGTAAATTAATTTGTTTTTCCCCAACCCTAAGATTTTGTAAACCAGTTAAAGTGAATTATAAAGATTTGGGAAACTCAGTGTGCAGTTTGTGTGTGGGCGACACCATGTGTGATCCTGCAGACCAGTCGAAACCAATAAAAGCAATGCCTTTTATTGATGTGGCCCACATTGTAGCTGTGCAAAGGGGGTTTAGAGTTACATACTGTGCTTTGTGCGATGGCTCCAACCTAAATAAGTGGGAACAGAAGAAGAAAGACAATACAGCAGATATAACAAGTGTGTATTTTATCAACAAACACAAAGACAGGTCACATCCTTTGTGGAGGGAAATATTACTTTCTACCAAGTTAATAAATTTACAATGTTGCCGTTTTATTCTAAGTCGGCTGCACAGCGGACATGCT
Organism: Centropristis striata; assembly: GCF_030273125.1. Classification (NCBI taxonomy): domain Eukaryota; kingdom Metazoa; phylum Chordata; class Actinopteri; order Perciformes; family Serranidae; genus Centropristis; species Centropristis striata. The sequence continues at coordinate 15,576,481 of NC_081530.1, forward strand.
TGGGTGGTCATGAATGAAAAACAAAGGAATTGTAAAGACAAGAGTTCAGGGTTTAAGATAAATCCAGAGCAGCCAAGCACATTCACCAATAACTTTCCATTTGTGTTATATTCCTGTGTATTGATTTTTACTAGCAAGCCAGTTCCTCACCATGTACTCTAATAAATACATCACTTATGTGATATTTTGGGGCCCTTTTACCAACAAGATTTCAGCGTAGCTTCCTCTTTTCTGTTTGAGGTAAAGTACCAAAAATAAATTCCTGGACATTAAATTTGTTATGTCTATAAATGTTTGCTGATGACTGGAAGCGTTTCCAAAAACAGGTTGTGATATACAAACATCCTGAGATAGATGTTTGGCTGAATCAAGGAAATAACAGAGTATGTTAGAAAATGATTCACATGTTATTCGGCACCAACACTTCTCTCAAGTCAGGTCCAAAGTTCTGCATTTGAGTTTTAAAAAAAGTCATAATGCCATAATAATCTTCACCAAATGTAATGCAATTTTAACAATAGAGAAATAATATATTACATTTACAAAAATCACAATGTTTAAAGTCTGTATTAATTTACTCTTCACTGTTCTTTCCTGCAGGTTGATTGGATGATGACAGATTCGTGGATCAAAGTAGATCTAGGGAATTAAATGTCAAGTTTTAGGGAATTAATATAATTAACATTAGCTGATTCAGGAAATGAAGGGAGATTAATTGACTGATGGCACTATTTTGAAATCCCACCTTTTTTAATCTTTGGGTTGGGGGAAGGTATTAAATATTTTCAAGTCACAAGGCTCAAGTCTAAGTGAAGTCGTGAGTCAATGGAGTTCAAGCCACAGCCAAATTGTAAGTCTTTTTTGATTTTGTCAAGCTGAGTTAAAGTCATTAAATTTGTGACTTGAGTCTGACTTGTGTCCACACCTCTTCCACTTTAACAGACAAAAAATCCATCTGAAAGAAAAGCACATTTAGGACAACAAGAAAACAGGCCGAGGCTCACAAAGTATCAACGGCTACAAAAAAAAATCATTGTTTCAACATAGAAAGTGAAAGTAACCATGGTGACTGGGCCCCACTGAGGAAAACGCCTCTTCTGTATGACATGATAAACATGTTGAAAAGGCTACACTGTATGCAAAGTGAATTTTTTTTTTTTTTCAATACACTATTGGTTATATGTGTTGACATCCTGGCATTTAGCCCACTCAGTGGCCTCTGGCAGCTTGTGGTTTGTACAAGGTGGTAGACCATTCAATGCCCTTTTATAAGTGGTGATTACATACACAAGTGCGTTGAACAGCGGAGTGAGCACAGGTCACATTCACATAAGAAAGTTAATAGAATGGTCAGTGTATTAGTCATTTTATATTGACATATATTTAAAAAATATTTTCAAAAGTACACATTGTCTGTTTACTTTTAACATCTGTGCTGGAGCAATCAGCTCCAGACTGAATGATGCAAAGAGAAAAGTTATTTCAGTATAATTACCATAATGGAAAATAATTTCCACCAGGTGTAGATTCACTTACACTCTGTTGCATCATGCAGTGAGGTAAACAACCCACTGTGGGCTTGATTGAATCTTAATGCATCTGTGAAGCTAATGGACATGAAAGTGTGTTCTGCAAATCCGCCTCGGTCAGGAAAGTTCAGTCAGTGACCAAATGTGCTTTTCCGCATGACTCAGAAGTAGAAATGTGCAGCAAGAAAAGATAGATGCTGGTACTGGAATTTTATTTATGTATTTATTTTTTTGCTTTAAAATCTAAAATCTAAAAAATTGCTTTTAGATCTAAATGACTAATTAGAAATAAACATAGTGAATCATTGTCAGTCCAAAAACAAAATCTATCAATTGACTTATGTTTCAGGCGTGTTACAAATAATAAAATGTAGACATACCACAACTATACTATATTATATCGTGTATTTTCCCTTTTGTGGGTTCATTCCATAGTGAACCAAAGAGTAATAGTAATAACTTTAATGACTAATTCCAGAGTAAACACACAGCTCAGAAAATCTTCCCAGCGATCGTTTATTCACCAGACTGATACCATATTTGCTGTGCATTAAGTGTAGATACAGAAGAAAGGATTGATTATTACAGATGTGCCTGTGTGTGTGTGTGTTTGTGTGTGTGTGTGTGTGTGTGTGTGTGTGCGTGCGTGCGTGCATGCATGCGTGTGTGTTGTGTATGTGTGTGACGAAGGAAGGATTAAAGCCCTGGAGTCAGGCGACGTTACATCAAGGGTTAACATAAGAAGACAATGATGTAATTTGCAATCAGGCTCACTTTGAATGACTTGCGTTGATAAAACGTCTCCTGTTAGAAAGGACTAAATAGTCTTGTGTACATCATAATCAGAATGAAAACAAAGCTGCTGAAGCCGTGCTCCCAGTGGGGGGAGCAATGCTAAAGTGAATCAATACTTCATTTCATTTGTAAACGCTGTTGCATGCACCTACTTGTCAAGGGAATCAGTGTCAACCCATGAATCAAAGCTCACTTTGAACAAGAGAAAGGAAGACAAAGAGCTCATGTGTTCAGAAAAATGGGGGAATTTTGTTGCATTTTCAAGAGATTCAAGGGGGGTGGACGGGTTGCAGACAGACACTCGCACACTCACCAGCAAACGCTCTGACGCACAGATGAGACGAGGGAATAATAACACGGATCCAACAGGGTGACAACTTATTTTAGTCTGAGTAATAGTCTTGTTCATTAGGAGTGACGGGGGATCCCCTGGAGGAAATCAGCAGCATGCAATAGCCATGAAGCTCAAATGTGAGATTTTAAATAGATGAATTTGAGAAAGCAACGTGCTCTGCCCTGATCCTGCACCAACCTCACTCTCTTTCAATATTAATTCTCTGTTTCAGTTTCACTTATGGCACAAATGGCCAGTAGCCGTTCATGCAAGAGCAATGAGATGACAAATTGTGACTATACAGACTAATGCAAGATGACAATACATAAGCTATACAATGATTTTAATAAAAATATCTTAATATGAAATGATGACATGGGGAACCTGGAGAGACACATTGTATATGCATACACACACACACACACACACACACACACACACATATACATATATCTGCATGTGCTCATGAGATAATGTGTATAGATAAAGGTTTAACAGAGAGTGTTCTCTCTGGCGTGATGGCAGTTCTGTGACTTGAGACAGCTTCTCTTTGAGCTTTTATTTACATTTGGAGAGCTAAGAAGTCTGGCGTTTATGATGTTGGAGAATATTTTGCCTGAAACGCTGCTTATTACACAGATTCCTCCATAATTTCCCAGTGGTCACAAGCCTTCCGTTGTGAAATCCTACTCTTATCACCATACTGATCCAGAGTTTGGATAGCTTCTCTCAGCTTAGAACCATGTGGTGTTATCTTTGTCCTGATGTCCTCAAACATTCATACTTTCCCTCTTCTCATAGCCCCTTTTCTTATATTACTATCTGACTGTGTGGTCAATAAATACAACAATAAAATTGTGTAAAAAGAGTGCATATTTTGCATACATATTTATATATATAAACTGTATATTTGTATACGTTATATACAAACCAATACATTGTGAATAATAAAAGAAAAAATAAACTAATTTCTAAAAAATGTGTTATTTTCAAAACCAAGCTTTGAAAACCAAATTATTATGAAATGTCATTTCTTTTTCTTTTTATTTAATTAAAGGAGAAAATATTTCTTTCAATTATTTATTACATTTTTAAAATTAGCTTTTATTTTGTAATGGCAATTTACCCAATGACACATTTATTTCATTGTTATCACCAGTGCCTGCCCCCTGATATTTCAGCCAATCACATTGCAGGCTCGCTCCTTTTAGCTGGAGCAACAAAAATGGTTTCTAAAGGTTGTTGTTTTTTTTATTATACTGTAAGTAAACACAGTCAACAGTTACATTGCTGTACAATTCTCCTTTTAAACAAGTCTAGATGCTACCTAACCAGACTATGTGAGCTCTTTATTTTGCAGCTAGCTGGTTATTTTACTGCTAGGCTACCTCTTCAGCATTACAAATCTACACATCTTTAAAGAATAACATACAATTTTAGCCTCCATCTTCTCTTTCACACCATAGTAATTTCTCACTGTCTTCCACCTAACCCAGAAATCCCAATTTTATTCTCCACATCTCATTAAAGCCCATTAACTAATGAATGAAAGGATTTAGGTCCATCCTGAACAACACAACCATCTATTCAGGCTCCAAATCCTCATATAATAACAATTTACAAGCCAGAGAATTTCGAGCATGGCTAAAGGGCTGGCAGAGTTCTTTTAACTACGGTTCAAAGCAATGTTAAGTGTGGGAATCAAAATCCTTTCTCCAGAGACTAATAGTAGGAAGCACAATAGCGTCCTTTTGATCTTTCCTCTAGCATGTTTCCCTCTACACTTCTACTCCTCCGTCATCTGACTCAATCATGGCTCCATTCTCTGGAGAAATTATGCTAATCAGGGCAAGCCAGATATTGTTAAGCATCAGCAGTATCCAGTGAGAGGTGCAGTGCAGAGATAGATGAGCATTTCTCATTTTCAGCTAATTACAGTTCTGTCTCGCCAAATGGCAGCATACATACTGGGGAGTGTCTCTTTGATCCTGGCCCATCATAGATAAATTATTGGAATATTTTTCCTAACTTTATGTGCAGAGTGGCCAGTGCATAAATTCCCCAGCAATCACTTATACTTACTAATTAAAGGAATCATCGTTTGACATCTTCAGATAAAATATTGGCTTTCTTGCAGAGTATAAGATGAGAAGACTGATACTGCCATTCATTGTATGGTGAAGGCAAAGAATATATAATATGGAGATCTCCATGACATCACCCATATGGTTTCTGAAGAGCTGAATTGAAGCTCAAAGTGGATGGCTCTTGTTGCTCCAGCCATTGCCATCTTGGTAGTGCCTGACAAAGAGGTGGGGAGATGAAGTGGTGAGTGGTTAGCGGCTCAGAAAGTACCCGCCTCGGGATAGGTACTTTTCGGAGCCGCTACTGAGCCGCTACTGAGCGCCGATTTTGCACATGCATGATTCATTTGCAGACTGGTGCAAACTGAGGGGTTAACAGCTCCGGCTCCCTCTGACTGCAGCTGGGAGAGGCCGATGCGGGAGGACTCGGCCGCTTGTGAGTGCTTTGGGACGGCGTTACAAGTTAAGAAGAGTAGGAACCATAGACTGTATATAAATAATGGACGTAGTCACCGTGACGTCACCCATTGGTTTGTGGACTGCCCGTTGGAAGCATCGAGTTCAGTGTTACACTCGTCGCAATCTTGCGTCGCCATCTTGTTTCCGATACGCGGAGCAGACCATATTTGGACTGTGGAGGAGCGAGAGGGATCTGAAGACACTGACTACACGCTTCTCTACACCGGCAACCTGACTGAGCAAAGCCGCTGCTAATTCATGTTAGCATTAACTGGAGCATTAACTGTGATGTTAGTTTTGGCTAGCAAAAAACCAAAAGAAAATGTATCTTTCTTACCTCAGAAAACTGAACAGCTTGGAGTGTCTGTTAGTCCAACCAAACGCTCAACAAGACATTTTTACTGAACAAAATGTTTAAATAAACTGTCATTAAGTGAAAATACAGTGTGAAAGGGTAGAGTTATGAGACCAAATCGGTAAACGTCCTCTTTTCTATCTATATAACGTTATATATAACTTTATTGACGCGTTGCCGTGGATATGCATTGCTCTGCTTCTCTCCTGATGACGGCTCGCCTTGTCAGTGACCTGTCAATCAAAGGTAGCCATGCCCCAAATCATACGATTCTTTATTATCTATTTTCTTCTAAATGGGGCCATTATTAGAACTATTGACATCAAATTGTCTTGAAGATGATTTTTTACTAGCGATTGAGACTATAGTGTTGCCCTGAAAAAAATAAGGTAATAAAACAAGGGTAATAAATCAAGTGAGAAGTTTTCAAATTTTGCACTGAAATGAATGGGCAGATTTTTTTTGCAGCCAAACTTAGCACCCACTGCTGGAATTTTCGTTAGAATGCAGCTTTAGGCACTTCCTGGTTTGCCTCCATGCTCAGACACGGAGATTGCCGCCTGGTAGGAACGAGTCTCCAATAACACCAGAAGAGACGCTAGATCTAATGCTAGACGCTTTTTTTTTAAATAGAGTCGCTAAAGGGGTCTGAAAAGTCGCTAAATATAGTGACAAAGTCGCTAAGTTGGCAACACGGCTTTGGTCTTTTGTCACATTCAAACTCTGTTGGTTAGCCGATACAAAAGTATACAGGTATGGGAACAGAGGCTGAGGGTGATTTACTTGTGGTTGGAAAAAGTACTCAGAAAATACTCAGTTGAAACAAGCCTTGAAAGCAAGTTGTGACTAGCACAAGATCCCATATGGTCTAGCGGTTAGGATTCCTGGTTTTCACCCAGGCGGCCCGGGTTCAACTCCCGGTATGGGAATTGAGCTTTTGGGCCCTTCAGTGCTGGAGGGAGTAAGAGAATCCCTCAGTGCCTGAGTCCAATTAGGGCCATTGGTAGATTACCAAAAGGGTCTACTGGCTCCAAGTGGCCCTTGGAAATTGCAGTCATGTGAAGCGGGTGTTAGCTGAAGTGGTTGGAAGAAGTGCCGAGCCAGCTCTCGTTCAAACTGGCCATTTCCCTAATTATGTATAATTTTAAGCCTTTATATAAATAAAACAGGTGAGGAAACAGTGGAAATTAAATTCCCCTCACAGTTGTCAATAAGGGAGAGATTGGTTTTAGAGACCAAAACCATTTTTGTACAAGTAAATTAAAACATGCTGTACAGTTGGGAAATTGAACAGGTCTGTCAATGAGGCGAGCTAGCTTGGAGTAGCCAGTCGAGAAAATGCAGTTTGTGCACCTCTGCATTGGTTTTACTCTTCAGCCCTGAATGTTGCTGCTTGGGTAAATGTAAAGCTGGATAAGCAACAGGTTACTGTATTTTAGCTTAGCACAAAGACTGAAAACAGGAGTAAACAGCTCGCCTGGCTCCGTCTAAAGATAACAAAATCTGCCAAGCCCAGTACCTCTGCAAAGTGCCAGTAGAAAACAATATGTGAAAATGAAAGATGTCATGCTACGGTGAAAATATTCCTGTTTCTCCTGAATTACTGTTCACATACTTGACTATTTGTACAGAGCACACAAACAAGGTACAAGTTGCTGATAAGGGAGCTGTAAAAGAGATAGGTGGTATTTGCTACCTTTGCCAGAGGCTAGATAGCAGTTTGTGTATTGTCTATACCAAAGTTCATTGGTTGGTTTATAAGGTCCCATATGGTCTAGCGGTTAGGATTCCTGGTTTTCACCCAGGCGGCCCGGGTTCGACTCCCGGTATGGGAACTGCAGTTTTGGGCCCTTCCAAGTATTCGGCCGCTCCAAGACTGGCTCCAAGTTGCCCCTTGAAATTGGAGTTATGTGGATGTGTTGCTGTACAGTGAAATAAGATTACGTAGACCTCAAATTCATGATGCGTTTTAAGCAAGAAGTGCAAAACATGTCAACATATGTCATAAACTAAACTAGAAGAAGCAGATATATAGAATATGTTAGAGTAAACATACACAGGTCTGCTTTGGCATATGTGTGAATGTTAATCACTGCACTGAAGGTGCTCTGGATCCACAGAGTTTCTGGAGGATTAAGGCCAGTTTTCAAACATCCAAATGCCTTTCTCCACCCTAAAGACCCATCTGATAAATTCAATCCTCTGCAATCTACAAAGGCTGAAACGCGCGCTCTGTTCAATCAATATCCTCTGTTTCTCTGACATGCATGTCAAGGTCATGCATACAGCAAAGCCTTTAGGTGATACATAAAAAGATGAGTGCTGGGGCATTGAAATGCATTACGGTAGATAGGAGCTTAAAGTTGTATTTATTTATAAGATATTGGATTGGAATAAATTAACATCATGAGAGTCATTTTAATCTCCTATATCATATTAGCTGTCTCCTTCAATATTGGCACAAGGCTAGGTGAGGGATGATGTATGAGGGGATAAAGAAAGCTAATCACTGCTAAACAGCACCTCTAGGATTTTGGAAATATTGAGAAACTCTTTTCTATCCTACACAGCACAGATGGATGCGTCAGTAAGCCCCGTTATTAAATCCACAAAGAATATTTGTCTCCATTTTATGGTGGTCACATTTCAAAATGTTCAAAGGAAACAATCTGTCTGTGTCTAAAAGGAACATCATAGCAATTTTCTCCTTATAATAATATGTTTCTCCCACCAAAGGAAGCTTAACCCATTGCTGTTGGGACCTTCTGCATTTCAAAGATGAGAAAATCAGTTGTTTTCTTTTTTAACAGTGCTTTGTTTTGATAATTAATTATTTTCTTTTATATGTAAATCATGCATTGGGCCATGGACAGTCTGCCTGACAACCAGTCATATGAATCCATTGTGCAGCTTTTGGCCCAGATAATATATTGGGTATGCTTCTACACATGTACAAACAATAAAAAGAGACACAAAAACATAATTACATGATTCAGATTCAAATGTGGATATGTTTGCCTCTATGAGGAACTTGTGGAATAGTTTTGTTGTTGAAAAAACAGAAAGCAATCTTTGTGTTGTTCTTTTGACTTTGCCTTTGCATCGGAGAATCAACAATCTAAAAGACATTTAGATTCTTGTGACAACTTGTGATATTGCTCTTGTAACACAAAATCTATAATAGTTACTTAGCATTATGATAATCATTAAATAACAACCCCATGATCATGACAGCAAAATGAATAGAAAGCGTTTCACTAATCAAAACTGTCACATTAATTGAAAAAGACCATGCAGTGTGTTTATTGTTGACTCATAATGATTTACTTAAATGTAAATCATAATGTGTAGCTATGAATGTTGTTAGTCCAGAATGCATATGAGGAGGCAGTCAATAGAGATGGATGCTGAGAGATTTACTGATGATTGTAGTTTTTCTTTGGTAGTGACTTTGTCTCCTTACATGCTAATTTCTATGATGAGTCACATGGCTTTTATGTTACATAAGCTACACACACTCAACATTAAACTGCACAAGGACAAACAATAACGGATTTTATATATATATATATATATATATATATATATATATATATATATATATATATATACATACATATATATATACACATAGGCCTATATATATATAAAATCCGTTATTGTTTGTGTGTATATATATATATATATATATATAAACTTTTTAAAAAATAATTAAAAGAACTTATCTTGTATAAAAAAACAGCGCACATGCCGTCCAAACAGTGGTCTTTTATCGCCACACTGTTAAAATAATCCCTAAGTCATTTTTGTCAAAATAGTTTTTTTTGCCTAAATCATCTCCTCATGACGCCGGCCAGCTATGGTAAAATCGCCTACATCCTCAGTTGATCAGATCATGTGATTTTACCCCTTTAAGATAATGGCCTATGTCAAGTGTGTGACTTAAGCAGATTTAATATGCCTCAGTCAAAATAAAATGTGACTTAGGCAATTTTTTGAACATGCCTTTGTGACTTAAGCAAGATATGGTCACACTTTTTTTTGAAGGTGTCTACATAAGAGTGACATGAGCATGTCATAAACATGACATGGGATGTGTCGTGAACATTAATGACACTTTGAAGTAACATTAATGCTCATGATACTTGTCATGTCATGTTTCTGACAGGCTTATGTGACTCTTATGTAGACACCTTCAAAATAAAGTGTTACCATATCTTGCTTAAGTCACAAAAGCATGTTCAAAAAAATTGCCTAATATAAGTCATTTATTTCTCTTAAGTTACATAATTTACACACAGTGTTATTACAATGCCAATAGCCATCCTTTGTTACATCCTTTTTGAGTGAAATTATTAATAAATGTCATATGTTACACTTAAGTTTTTGAGTTTCCTGCAAAACTTGAAAAAAATAGTTTTATTATAATGAGTTTAACAGTGGTCTTATATGGCATGTATATCGGTATTTGCATTTCGCGGTTTCGTCAGGCAAGGATTGTCCTCTTCAGCCACCGTATGATGTCGTGGCGTTTACTGATGAGCACCAACTTGTAGCAGTTACCCTGTTACCGTTAATTTGCTGTGATTCCGAGCTCCTTTCAGTTTTCTTAAGCGTTACACAAATCCCCGGACAGTGACACATTCAACGGTTCAAGATGAGGCGCAGCGGTTTGGGTAAGAGACACACATACACCTGGATTTTAAACTCGTATTCAGCCCGCTTGCTAGTTTGCTAACAGCAAGCTAACGTTAGCTAATGTTATTAACAAATGTGAATGAATGGTAGTTGTTGCTGTTGTGTACTCAACTTTATATGTCTCAGTCTGTACACTTCTTTAGACTCTATATGGCAAAAACGTACAAGATAACTAACTAACTAACGGTGTATTTATTAACACTGTCTTTTATCCAGGTGAAGGAGGCCCTGGGAATTATGTAGCAAGTGGATACAGTGTTTACGAAGAGGAAAATGAACATCTACAGGAGGGGTTGAGAGCTAAAGTCAACGCTTTGAAAAGTGTAAGTAACTATTAATGAAATTTAGCTATTAAATGTCTTTCATTTTTGTGAATACTAAAGAAAAAAGGCTGCAGATCAGAGTTCTTTGACTACTGTATTTTATTGTCTTTTATTTGCACCATAAAAAAGACAATTACCAATTACAGAAATGAAAAAAGAATAGTAAGTGCGGGAGAGGTTAAAAAAAACCCTATACGGGCTTATAAAAAGCACCTCACTCAGAAATATACAAAAATTCAAAAATGAATCAACAACAACAAGAGAAAGCAACAACTAATAACGACAAAAAAGAAAGCAATACAAGTGCCATTTTATAGCACAAAAAAAGTCAGAAATAAAAACATGGGTGTGTACAAAGGTAGATAATTGTATTGAGTGTTAAGTGTATGAGCATGTATAAGAGATAATGATCCAATGACAACTATACTGGAAAAGAAACTATTAGGAGTCTTGATTTAACAGGTAAGCTTTCAGTCTTAACTTAAAATTATTGAGGGGTGAAGATAATTTAACTAAATGAATATGATAATTCCAAAGTATGGAGCCTCTGTAAGCAAAAGAAAACTGAGCTAGTGTAGTGCGACAAAAAGGAAGAGGAAGTTTATCAGTGTGTCTTGTGTTTTAAGAATTGTTGTCTGATTGACCACTTTAAAAAAGGTATAGTCATCTTAAATGTAACATGTTAATATCTCATTTATATATTTACAGCTGTCAATTGACATTGGAACGGAAGTCAAATACCAGAATAAAGTGCTGGAGGATATGGTGAGTTTCACTTTCTTCTCTTACTAACCAATCACTGTAACCAAATATGAGAAGATTCTTTACTTATAGTGATACCACAATTTAAAAATACTTCTTGCCAGGAAAAAGGTCCTATATTCAAATCTTATTAGGCACTTAAGAATTGCCAGCAAAATGCACTTATATTATTTGATTATTGATTAATTAACTTGAAACCAACATTTTAATGTTGCAGCTGGTGGGAAGGGAGATACTTCCTATATACTGTTAGAAAAATTGCATGAGGAAACCTTGAAAATTGATAATCTGTCACCGACAGAAAAAATCTGTCACCAACAGAAAAAACCTCACCATTTTTCTGCGCATTCATTGATGGGGAAATGAAGAGCTGGAGATGTCCAAGTTTCTCAGTTTAACAAAAGTTTTATTACAATACGTCAAAAAATGTGCACTTTACAGAGATCTCCGGGTTCAAAATTAACTCATGTCCCTGAATACAAACAGACGTGTTTCAGTTCGTGAAGTCTGAACCACGACTCCCTCCCTGGAACCCATTAAAATACTAACATTTGTTTACAAAACATGCTGGTCGATTTCTTCCAGGAAGTTCCGCCTTCTTGATCCGCTCATTCGCCAGTTTTAATGCATACAACGGCACGTCATGCCACCTGGTTGCTTGCTGCCGAAACCAGGCCTTGCCCTGGCCTAGCACAAACATTTTTCCTTGTTATGACTTACAGAGATTCTCACACGGGATTTTCATTCGGCCTTCTGTGGTCTCCCCTCTCCAGACACACATACACACACACACACACACACTCACAAATGCACATACACACACAGCAAAAACTGTGCATCAATATATCTGGATGTCATTCTTTGTGATTTATAGAATCTTAATCAGTTTAAGCAAATGGAATATATGTAATTAAAGTAATCATAGTTTTCTACATCAATATTAACACACAAACACAATCAATGTATCAAATCATATTGTCTGACTTAATATAAATGCATAGAGATATTTATTACAGTCAAGGTTTGACCTTTGATAGTGACCTGCGTCACTCACAGAGAACAGAGACAGAGAAGCAGAAATAAAGCATAAAAGAATTTACCAATATAGAAAATAATCAATTATTTTAACAATACTGTTGGGTAATTTAATGATTCATATTTCATTAGAAATTATGTCTTAAGCATATCTTCCTTAAAAAAGAATGCCAAAAATGTTACAGTATAGAAACATTACAAAATGTCATGAACATGCCACAGTATAATATGCCTTAATGAGTCATAACAATGTCATAGTATAGCATGCCTTAAAACGTGTCAAATGGGTCATAGTATAAAATTCCTAATATGTTATGCAAAAATGGGGGGTGAAGCCATTGTATAGTTTATCAAAAACGGAGAGTGCCACAGCCTGTTGATACATATTAAAACATTATATGGCCAGAAATGACAGAAAAACACCATATTATGGGATGTCCAAAAATGACCCCCTCAAGAAAAAGTCATACTATAGTATGCCGATTTTTGTCAAAAATGGTCAAATTTTGAAAAGCTTCAAATGGGTCAAGTATAGCCTGTTGATACATATTAGAGCAAAATATGACCCCAAAAAACAGAAAAGCAACATATCACGCAAAAAAAGTCACACTATAGTATGCCGATTTTTGTCAAAAAAGGTCAAATTTTAAATTACAATTGTGTAATGTGCCTTAAGAAGTCCCATAAAATGTCATAGTATAACATTTATACATTGCTGATAGGACGACCATATAGTTTATATGTAAAATCATGAACATAAATATCAAAGAAATTAGATGGTGTAAAAATAGGATAGTGTTTTACTCTCAAATGTTGTGGAGTAGGAAATAGTGCCTCCAAATTATACTTCAGCACATCTGTGTGTTCCAGTATATTCCTTGGACTTCAAACTTTTTCTCTCTCCTGCACTAGGACTCAGACTTTGACTCGACAGGCGGCCTGCTTGGTGCCACCATCGGCCGAGTCAAGCAGCTGTCCAGAGGCAGTCAGACCAAACTGCTGTGCTACATGCTGCTCTTCTGCCTCTTTGTCTTCTTTGTCCTTTACTGGTTCATCAAGCTGAGGTGATATGAGGACACTGTTGGACTTGGCATCTTAACTCCACATCTTCATCCCCAATCTGTGCCATTCTGATGCATCAAAACAAAACCAATATAATGCTGATTGATTTTTTTTTTTCTCAGCTTTACATGACAACATGTCTCTGAAAATTAAGTTATAAAAGGACTCCTACTGATGCTATCTTAAAGTGTAACAGTCTGAGATGATTAATGACCATGTGAAGTATGAATCATATGTATATCTGAAGTAGACACTGCCAGTAAATGTGTGTACTTGATAGCAGCCTAATTTACCTGGATGAGAAGATGATAAACTTTATTGCAGTCGTGGGCACATTTTATGATGAACTGACTGATGAAATTGCAAATCAGTCGATACAGTCCCAGTTGTGTTAAAAGTGACCTGTAGAATGCATCATAAAGCAAACAATCTACTATTTGCTTTTAAGAATGAATGGGTATATTAACAGCATTTGGCATCCGTACAAACATTATTATCAGTGTTCATCATTTCATAATTGTTGTAAAAATATTTTTAATGTAAATAAACAAATTTTATGTCTGAATGGACCAGTGTGGGAGTGTGCTATATACACATACAAATAATGTGCTGAAAACATGACAATAATACTGCTTTAATACATTTGTCATTGACACTTAAATAGGCATATTTTACATTATTTTTCATGTTTGTGAAAACCTACTCTATTCTAAAAAAATAGATTTAGTGCTTACATGGACTCAAAAGAAATTATATATTACAGTTCAGGTGTAGGATTTTCACATTTATATTGTCATGAAAAACAACACAAGCTTAATTTTGTGTCTGAGTTAAGAGTTTCTTTCTGATTACATACAGTTTAGTTAAACAATCAAAGGCAAAATGCGAAACAAACTTCCTTGAACATGTCAAGCATTTTACCATGTCAGAATTGCACTTAGGTGATCTGTGTTAAGCAATTCATCATGAATGATCAGCACATTATCAGCAGCAGATATCTGTCCCTGGGTCAGGCGTTGATGACTTCACTGCTTGGGTAGAGTGTCCATGTACTTGCAGATGATTCCCAGCATGACCTCATCAGCTCCTCCACCAATGGAAATTAACCTGGCATCTCTGCAGAAAGGACAAGGTTAATAGATAAGATAGGATACGACTTTATTTATCCCACAGTGGGGAAATTTAGTTGTCACAGCAGCTCAAGATACAGACATAAATATAGAAGACAGAATAAGAATATAAAAAATAACATGTACATACATCCTATATTCATTATATACATACATGTCTGCTATTTGGCATTTATTATTAATATATATTTTTGTGTTTGTTTGTTGTCCTGATAGTATTTAGCATTTTACAGATATTGTACATTGGAGAAAATATATTTTAGGGTGTTAAATAAGTTGTTGCATGTAGTAGTATGAACATCAATGAAAACATATTTAAATATATGCAGAGATATACACAGTATAGTATAAGTGGTATATGACATATATAATAAAGGAAAAAAATACAGAAGGCCTAATATAGGCCTAACAAGGTCAGATGTAAACAGAGTGCAAATAAACCAGTAAAGTGACCTGAAATGAGTGAAAATAGAAACAGTTTTTTTTTAATGTAACATCATCTAAATGCCCTTTAACATCTGATTCACTTAAATAATCACACACGTTTTCTTTCTCTTACTGAAAGCAGCATCGAGCCTGCAGTTCAGCTTCATTATTTGCCCCATCAGTAGATGTCAGCACCGTGTAAAATAAGGATTTAGAGATCAGTGTTCCTTGATTATACACTCATTAAAGGGATGAACTTGGAACTGGAGACCGAGCGTAATTGCATGTCTTCAAGAGTTATTATTACTCGATCACATGCTTTGTTTATGTAGCCATCAATCAATGTGATTCTAACAATCTGGTTTAACTTCCTTGTAAAAAATACATTGAACATGAGCTTTGTCAAGCTGCTGCCAACTGGTGAGGCTGCTCTTACCGCAGAAATGTTATACGCTCACAAAAAGCATAGTTGGCAGCCAAATATAACCAACGTTGGCTTGCAACCTGTGTCAGTGATTGTTGCTGCTATGTCACGGTTTTGCAGTCAGATATTTGTTTTTTTTCTGATGAGATAAACAAAGTGCACAGGGATGAACATGATTAAAAACCATGGTGCTATATGCTATAAATCACTAATAAAAAACAGGGAACACTCAAACCAGATCACTGAACAAAAGACAAAATATTTCAGCCTCACCTGTAAAATCTGCTGACCATCACGTCACTGGTGAAGCCCATTCCTCCCCAATACTGGAGACAGCTGTCGCCTACTTCCCTCGCCAGACGGCCTGCCTTTAATTTGGCCATGGATGCCAGCTTGGTGACATCATTGCCTTTAATGTACAATGCTGCAGAAAGAAAAGGAAGAACATAAGTATTGACAAAGGCATGGAAGAGTGAAACATGTCCAGGTGGATACAAAGGAATTATAAACAATGTGGAGAGGAAAACAGTCAATAAACAAATGTGGTTCAGTTTCACAGTCACCGGTGGCTGTATTATAGGTACCCCTCCACAGGAACATGTGCGAGCTGCATGATGTTTCCTGTTTCAGTGTGAAGAGAAGTTTGTTTGTGTGCCATATGCGTATTTGTGTGTTTATCTGTCTGTGCCAAACAGATGTAAAAAGCTTTGATCTGTTTCTGGGCAAGCGAATCGGACCAGCTAGACGGAATTAATTCAAAGCTGCTTGCCGCTGAAGTGGTTACAAAACACAACGAGAAAATCACAAGACCTTGAACACCCGCCCACCAGGTGCACCCACATATTCATATCATAAACAGTGCAGTGTAAAGCACTTGGAATGTATTTCGGAGGAGCTGGGGATGTGCCAGTTTTCAGGTGGCTAAGCCTGTGGGGTATGAAGTCGTGCCAATAAACACAAAAACAACAGCACTTTGTGATCAATGAACCTCGACTCCTCCTGTCCACATGTAAGTGTCCTTGAGCAAAACACTCAAACTTAAATGCTCAATAACCACTTACTTATTTAAAAAAGTTACTTTCTCCTAGAAGGAACTATAGATCAACACAAAACAACTACTATATTATTACTACTAGATTTAAATTGTACCTGCAAGGAAAAAGACAATATTAACAACATAGCTGGTAAATGCGTCGATGGCTTAAAAAAAATCAAATACCACATAAGTAGGATAGAATTGAACTCCAGCCAAAACGTGAAGTGAAAATCATCAGATTCAGGACGCTCATCCATGAAATTTGTGTTGTTTTAGCAATCTGATGGCAGACAGTTTAAACACTAAAGCAAACATTTACTGTTCTTCTATATTCAGCCACACATGTTTACTTTTAACTTATCACTACTCAATAGTAAGCCACCACATTGTTTCCCAGCCTGCACGGTGTCCTCTATCTTTGAAACCAACCTGCTGCATTGCACATGGACAAATTACCCACTCAAGGCTAGTTTGGCATTCACATCATTCTTACAGAGCTGAGTCAACTGTGGCCTCTGCTTCTGAGGTCTTATCTGTGGTATTAAGTGCCTTGAGGACAGCTGCATGCTTTCATTTGGGGGGGGGGGGATTTTTCCTAAAATACTGCAAACGCAAATCCAAACGTGTTTGTTCTAAATCCACAGCCGTGACTGTAAGGGTATCTTGTAGGGATGGGCGTTCAATCAGTCAATCAAACTTTATTTATATAGCGCTTTTCATACATATAAATGCAACACAAAGTGCTTTACAAAAAATAAGAATAAAAACAGACAATAAAAATGACAAAACCCACCCCTCCCATCCCCACATACACATACACATACATGCACACACACGCACATAGACACGCATGCACAAAAACACACACTCAGACTCGCACACAGCACATATTGATTGACAGTGTAGAGACATGGCAAGGCACCGAGGATCCAGATGAGGAAAAAGCAACCTGTGGGAGCATCCACACTGAGAGGTGGCAGAGCCCACAGCCATAGAGGACGCCGTCACAGAGAGCACCACGACCCGGGTAGACCACCACGACTCGGGTAGACCGGGGCGGACTCCACACATGGTGCAGAGCCGCCTAGTCCCCCGGGCCCAGGGAGTCTCCAAGACGACATCCCAGACTGAACACACCCCCCAGTGCGGAGACCTCCATGAGGGAACACTGGAGTTAAAAACTAAAAGACAACAGGACAGGATAAAAATTAAAAGACTAAGAGACAACAGGACAGGATAAAAACTAAAAGACTAAAAGACAACAGGACAGGATAAAAATTAAAAGACTAAGAGACAACAGGACAGGATAAAAACTAAAAGACTAAAAGACAACAGGACAGGATGAAAATTAAAAGACTAAGAGACAACAGGACAGGATAAAAACTAAAAGACTAAAAGACAACAGGACAGGATAAAAACTAAAAGACTAAAATACAACAGGACAGGATAAAACATTTAAAAGACTAAAGGACAACAGGTTCTGATAAAAAACTAAAATACAACTGCGAAAAAAAATACAAATGATGTGATGAGCATCTAAATAAGTAAATAGATAAATAGGTGAATAAATAAATAAATAGTAAAATAATCAGGTAAAAGCTAGACCAAACAGGTGGGTCTTGAGCCTTAATCCAGCCATTCATGGCTGAATGCTGCCTCCCCATAGGTTTTAGTTTTAACACTTTGGGAGAAACCTGACAACTCGATCATCTATAACGTTAACAATCAATCGTTTAATCGCTATACATACTCTAGTATGTATAAAAACATGCATACATGGGCAAAATAAAGACATATATATATATATATATAAAAAAAAGCCTGTTTTGATAACAGACGCTTTTATTTTGAAAGGATGAAAAGAGACTTTCTGTCGATCGTAAAACTAACTCACGTGAGATTTAACTGTAAAAGATAATGTCAAGGAGTTCAATGTTTTATGTTTTAGCCCCCGAAGAGACATGAGGTTAGTTTTCACAGTAATCTTGCATATTAATTGTTATTGCAACTTTTAGTTTGCAAACTGTAGCTTTATCTTAATTTAATTCTCAGCTCATTGGCTTATTCACGTACGGCCGCAGAACTGAACGCTTGGCCATGTTTCAGTTCAGTGAGTGCTGATACACAGTCAGAGATAAAATTAAAGTTAAAAAATACACAGATCGATTGAAAATGCCACGTGATCGACCAAATTCTCAAGACCATTAATCGGTCATTGATTAATTATTCTCATTCCTAGTATTTTGGCTATGGAATATCTGGAGGTGAAATATGTCTACCTTTTATTATGAAGAAAAGAAAACTAATGTAGAACAGCTTGAGTTTGCTCATAAATGTATTTTTTGATGTTTTTTATAATAATAAACAAGGCCAATACGAGTCGGTGGATCATTAAGTAGAAACAGACATGAAAAACAGCAACTGATACATTAACAAAGGGTTAATCTTCTAAGGGATAATCTTGTATTTTAATAAAGCTCTAAATATAGGCATGCAGGCATCTCTTATACTGTAGAACCTCTTGGTCTCAGGCATCAGCCTCCACCATTAAACCACACATCCCTTTACAAGTTATCACAGTTCTGGACTACAAAATACTTAAGAAATGTTATCTTTGTCAATTTCATTAATTACTCCTCCCCCCATACTTAAATTTAGTTTTCACCACGTTCAACACTTTCATAACTAGGCTTAATAATTCTGTTACTGGCACTGAACTGTATTTTCAATTAATGGTACAACCTTTTAATGAGCAGCCAGCATAAAGCATATTCAATATTTGTTCCTGGTTCTGGTTCACATTTGCCAGGATTATTCATAGTCATTTGTGTAAGTTTATCATATAAATGTTTTGCCTTCTGTTTGAATGTTGAAAGTTTATGTGTTGTCATGGAAGGTTGTAATTGTTTTTGATGACTATTATATACACTGATTTAAGATTTTTTTTTTTTTTTTTTTAAAGATTATTTTTTTGGTATTTTTCATGCTTTATTGAAAGTGACAGATAAAAAGGGGGAGACAGAGGGGAGGACATGCAGCAAAGGGAGCACAGGCTGGATTCGAACCCAGCTCCGCCACAGCAAGGACTCGGCCTTATTGGTAACGTTCTACCAGTGTGAGCTACCGGGACGCCCTTGATTTAAGATTTTTAACTGTAATTTGTTACTTGAGACATGTACATGAGACACTGTTTGTGCAACTGACAATGTGCTCCATCTTGGTCCCTCACACATAAAATAATAAGTACAATAAATAAGTGCACAAAACAAAGTTAAGAAACACACATTTGCATAGATGACCCATGTGCTGTGATAATACAAACTGCACCCTAACAGCTGTCCTTATTACCACTATACGCATTCTGTGCCTCCATTGTCAGAGCCAAACATTAAGAGGGAGCAGTCATTTAATGCAGCCAACAAAACTATAGTGCAGTCAAAGTTAATGTCTGTCCTTGACCATGGAGATATGTTGTAGAGCCACGCTGTTAATCCCTGTGTGTATCATCATGGAATAAACTGCAATTGGTGATTAAAAGGCTTTATAATCTGAGGTTTCCTATGATTCTCATAACTGATTTTCTTAAATACTTTATTTATTGTGTGTTGTTCCTGTTTTGCTGATTCAGTTTTTTATAAAGGCTTCTTGTTCTCATGGGTGATTAAAAAAAATATAAAGGGTACCCACCTGTAGCACGGTGCATGAGGGAGCGGAGCAGCTCCACCTCCGTCTGCAGCTCAGCCAACCTGAAGTGAACCGCCTGGTGGTAGAGGACGGGTTGCTTGAAGATCTTCCTCTGCCGCGTGTACTGGATGGTTTCCTGGATGATGTTGTCCATCGTGGTCAGGACTGGAAGATAGACAGATGTGACCTTAATACTACAAATACTTCCACTCACACTGCATGCACAGCTGAGTGTGCTTGTTATTTGTGTCTGTGATTTATGAAACGATTCAAAAAAACTTTACCCGGCCAGACGCATCACTCAGTTTCAGTAACGGCATGTAAAGTTTAGTTTCTCATGAAGAGCTTCTCACAAGTTTTGCCCAAGAAAATATTGATGCATATTTGTTGCTCAAAATCCTAAGCAAATAACTAATTTATAGTAGATTAATGGCTTAAATGGTGACCTGAACTCCCTTATTCTTGTTAAACAGAAATAAGCCCCTTGTTGAAAAAACTGCCACTTACAGTGAGCTCAGTGGGAGGTTGGTCTTGTGACAAAATACAGAGGAAAGGGTGAAGAATGAAGTAAAAAAAGGTGAAGTCTGATTACTGGACATGACTGAGGAGGAGATAAAACAGGAACGCTCACTCACCATTGGCCACTGCCCAAAGCCTCTCTTCCTGGAACTGAAGCATCTGATAGGTGAAGCCCATGCCTTCCTGGCCTATGAGGTTCTTGCAGGGCACACGAACGTCATCGAAGAACACTTCGGCTGTGTCCGATGACCACATGCCAATTTTATCAATCTTTCGAGCGATCTGTATTCCTACAGTGGGAAGAACAGGAAAACAGAAATAAACGTCATAGTGCAACTTGGCAAAGGCACACTAATTATAACAAACTCCACTGACGGAACGGATACAGACATTCTGCAGAGAGGGTGTTTGGATAAAACTTCTATTTGAGTAGAACTGAAAAAAACAGAATCTTATATATATATATATTTGAGGGCTTCAAGGTTTTTAAATGTACTTGAATCGCAAATGATGAATGTCAATTACATAGTTTCATTTTCAGCTTAAGTGGGGGTTTTTTCAAGAAAGGCCTTCTGCTTTCACTGGGAAATCACCCCACAAATATTGAACTGACTCCCACATCAGGTCTTTTTTAAATTTTTTTATCCGCCACGAACTTAGAGACAGAAATTCCTGTATTTTTTTCCACCCCAGTTTGGTTTCTATTTTACACTCTCCTAATGGCAACAAAAAAAAAAAAAAAAACTTGAGCTGATTCAAAATGCTGCAGCCAGACTTATAACCAGGAGAGAATACATCACACAAGTTTCAAATCACTTCTTTGGCTCCCAGTCCATCTAGGTTTTAAAATTTAATATAAATTCTCAAATATAAAGCCCACCTCCTGACCTCCTAAGACCCTGAATGTAACCTGAATTCCTCTGCTATGTCTTTGCTGGCCATTCCCTCGTCAAGCCTTATAACTAAAGGCGACAGGCATTTTTTGAAGACTTTCTTCTTAATGATTTTACTTTCGTTTCATTATCTTTTGTTGTATTTTGTCACATTTTCTTGACTGTTTGCTTTTTTAACTGTATGTACAGCACTTTGTAAGTCTTTTTGAAAAGTGCTTTCTTAAATAAAAGTAATAGTATTTATTATAATTATTACCTGGTAGGTTCATGGGCAAACAGATGAGGGATTTGTTTCTGTGCGGGGCCCCGTCACTGGTGTTGGCGAGGAGACACATCCAGTCAGCCTGGGTACCGTTGGTGGTCCACATCTTTCCCCCATTGATCACATATTCATCTCCTTTCCTCACTGCCTTGGTCTTGATACCTGAAACAGTGTGTGGTGGAGTGTGTCAATGGATGGATAGAGAGAGAGAGAGAGAGAAAACTGGGAAGATGAGTTTCAGGACAGAAGGTTAAATGGAAAGTTTCAACGGATCCAAGAAACACAATTTTTGCCCTTAAATGAAAAGACTGAAGAGCAGGGAGTTTCACCAAAGATATTTCTCTGTGTCTAAAGCTGCCTTATTCGTCTTAGGTGTCAAACACACTTATCCAGAAAAAAGAAGCCAAAGGTGTTGAAATCTAATGGCGGTGAACTTCGGCCTTTATGCAATATGTCGCATTCAGCACACCATGCTTCCCTCCTGAGAGAATATCAGCGCCAAATAGATTGTAAAACTGCTGTAATTTTGGCTCCTCAATCACTTTTGCAGAATGAGTTCATTCAAAATGGTCCTTCAGGAGCTAAAAAGGAAATGATATGAGAATAAATGACCAGAAGATGATGAAGAAGAGACCTACTTGAGACATCAGAGCCGGCTCCGACTTCGCTAACTCCGAGGCAGGCCACTTTGTCCCCCATGATGGAGGGAAGGAGGAACTCATTCTTTAGCTCAGCTGAACCAAACCTTCAGGCACACACATACACAAAGAGAAGAAAAAAAATTAACTATCAGTGACAATTAATTAGCAATTACTCTTTGATACTAGAAAACAATACTTTCTATATCTACAAATTATTTTCAGGCAACTGTGTTGTAAAAGTTGTGTGAAACTCTTGAACTGTACTGTGTAACTGCAGCAAGGCAGAGCAGTGGATTGTGGGCTTTAAAACAACACTGCCATGTTTTAGGCAATTACTGTTCCAGTGGGACAGAGGAGGGAGTCTTTCCCTGAAGCTCCCATGGTATCCTTGTATTTTGGCTGCTCTCTTAGCACTTAGACCTCGTTGCAAGCTACTGTAGATCCCCTAATTAAGCTCCTGAGACTCCTACTGTCTATTTCACTGCATTCTGTCTTGTGTCACCACCAGCAGCTGTTTCATAGCAAGATATCACACAACAGGCCTATGCTCTACATGGGTGAGACAAACAATTACCCAAGATATTAATACACATTCCCTCTAGGGAGTGTAGTTTCATAAAAGGCTGTAGAACAGACTTTTTTTCTCACAAGATGACTATTATTCTTAGCTGGTCAGAGTTAAGCCTATATCTGCATATTTATATGTTGGCCAACAAAAATATCTTTGTTACACAATGCAGTAAAAAGCACCCGAGGTGAAACAGTTGTTTCACAAAAAAATAAAACAACATTTTTTAACAAGTGCCTTAATATTGCTGATAAAAAATACCTAATAAATGACAATATTGCAGTCATATTGTAGGATGACTTTCGGTGGTTTCACAATGAGATTTCTGATAAACAGTTATCAGTACTGGTGCAAAGGGGTGGAAAATTTCCGATTCATTTCCAGAAACTTTCCATGGGAAGTTAAGTTAGGGAATTTTGGAAATATTCCAAATCGGAAATGGGAATGGGGATTATGGGAATTTATGTGAATTTAATTGGAAATTGGGGGTAATTTAAACAAACTGTATCATCTCAAAACATAAATATAAACATTTTAACATATTTATTTGTAAGTAGAACTTTATCAAGTTTTAATTATTTTATTGAACAATCAATTATTTCATTAAACAACAAAACATTAATGTTGAGTTAGATATTATTGTTGTTATTGATATATTGACAGATTAAGTGAGTCACCGCAAAAAAAAATTAAGAGTCTGGCAAGTTGATAACAATATTGCAATGTAGCCTTTGCAACCAGGAAAAGAAACATTTAGGTTATGATATCCAAAGATGACATCTAATTTCATACCATGTTATAATATCAATATTTTGCCACTGTGCTGTCAGAGTAGCATTGCATGAGCAGGTGGTCTTACAATACCTCTTAATAATCAATTTTTTGATTTACTGTAAACTCTACTCCCAGTTTATACTGCTTTGCCATAACTAGATAGTCAGAACTGAGAGATCTTTGTATAAAACACTGTGGTAATATGTTAATTTTATTTAGCTGTGGGCCGAAGAAGTAGTAGACACAATATGGATGTGAAAGCTTATAGCATTTGTAGCAGTATAAAAATAGGTTTCATTAGTTGCATCACATTAAGAGCTTTCAGTGCAACTCACTACTTGTTTTGAGTGCATCTGGTAACATAATCACTGTCCATGACAGACCAATACAAATGCAGTAAAATAAACACAAGCTAAGAAAAGCTGGAGACGGCTATTACTGAAGAACTGATCCAAATGATGAAGTAAATGTCTGTAAATGTTAGGTGCTTCTACCATTGTTTGGGAATTTGTTTTAACAACTCATACGTAGAACACAATGTAATAATTATCAGCATGTTAAACAGGGTGACGCCTGTTGCCAGGGGTTGCAATACAAGCACTTTTATCACCTCAGAATGAAACACACCCATGTAGGATGAATGTTTGAAAATGTGCTCCAGCTCTGACACAAGTGGCGCTAGTGGTTGGGCACATAGGGAAAAAAAGCACAAAGCAGATATTGTTGCCTGAATCACTGATTAGTTGTTGTCCTTCTGGTAAGAAGAGGCGAAGGTGGAGGGAGAGTATGGCAGCAAACAAAATGTACCTCAACATAAAAACATGTCAGTACCATTTTATTTGGAGGGGTGTGCAAACACGAATTTCTTCTAGACAGTGTTCTAGATAGTTAAGAGCCAAAGTTTATTTTAAAAGAAGAACAACATTTGACTTTACACTCCTGTTTCACCACGAAAAAGGATGTTTTAGCCTTGCTTCCGACACGATTTGGCAAAAGCCTAATCTACCAACTAGCCCCGCTACCGCTCACTGCTGTAACGCCAGTGATCTCGCTACGAGCCGGGGGACAGCAGAGCCGCAGAGAGACCCGCAGCAGCTTGTCTATTGCCCATAAAATAAGTGGATGTGTGTGGCTGAATGACATGAGGGGAAATAAGGCGTAAAAATAAATAATCTTGCAGAAAACAAGAACTGGAGAAGCAAAGCAGCAAGCAACACTCTCTCTCTCACACACACACACACACACACACACACACACACACACACACACACACACACACACACACACACACACACACAGACACAGACACAGACACACACACACCAACACTGTCGGTAGACTGTGAGCCTAAACTATAGAGCAGCCAGAGACAGAACATGCTGCAGAAAAACGTTGCAGAAGCAGAATTGAGCATTTAGTCTCAAAGTAGAGATGGGCTAGTCTGGCTACGTAAACATCAATTTCTGTCGCTTGTCATCTGATATAACTGATACGACTGGCTAAAAGCTACATACAGACGCTTTTGATAGACATTCATAGCGCCCAATAAACGGCTCTGGAGGATCGTAAACCACGCCTCCTCTACGTAGAAATGAATAGCTGGTTGCCAGACTAGATCTCATTTGTGATATAGTCTGGCATTAGCCAGGCTAGGGTTTAAGGTTAATTCAGATTCCTTCATGTCAGTCTAATGCACAAATAAAATAAAGTGGTCCCACCCAAACTGCTGGGATGTGTTTAAAGGGAATAGTGAAGACTGGATTTCGGTTATGGAACAATAATTTATCCTTAAACAAATTAACATCAACATCATTGTTTGGGACTGTACCTGGCCAGCGCAGGCGTAGCCATGTCGCTCTGTACACCGATGGCCATGGGTATTCCTCCACAGCGGATGTTGCCCAGCTCCTCTGAAACTGCCATGTTGTAGCTGAAGTCAAGACCCAAGCCTCCATACTCTGCAAGGGACAAAACACACAGTCCTTCAGCTACTGCTGACTCTTGTCTGCACATTGTGTGGATTATTGCGTTTGGATTACTTTTTCATAATTTATTTATTTATAATTTTTTTCAAATTTACATTTTACAGTGTCCAAACCTTTTTGGCATCAGGATTGTACTAGAGATGGACCAACAGTGAGATTCTGGGACAATGCTTTGTTTGTAATAACAATTTGGCCAAAAGTCAAGGCTGACTTTTTGCTGGTATTGTTTATTTAGTTTTTGTTGTCATTTTTCATATAAAAAAATAAATGTAGCAATGTGTGCGGGCTAGTTCAGACAGGCAACTCGAGCGGCTCTGCTAAATACACAGGACATGCCTCACTCCTCATACATCCTCCACTAAAACACACCCTCACTATTTAAGCTGTAAAATCCCCCACCTCTCCCTCTGCCTGTCTGTTCACCTGCAGACTCCGACTGGGGGTGAATATACATATTCATCACTCCTCAATACTTTATGTATATTGCCTGTGAGGAGTGATGAGGTCGGAGTCTAGACGACAAATGAAAATCTTTTTCTACTATTGCAATAAACATTTCACCTTGAGTTGTCTGACTGAACTGTTTTAAAGGACTGTTTTGTTTGAGTCCGACTATGAATAACCAACACAACATTTAGCCGAATTGATGCGACAGATAAACATCAGCCCAACTAACGGTGAATGTCATCCTATTTGCAGATGATTTGCAGCCATCAAGACCAATATCAGCCGATACCGATGTTCAGCTGATATATTGGTGCATCCCTAATTTATAAAACACTTGATAATAAATGTGAACCTTTATTGGTCAGCTAAAATATGCAGAAAGAACGGCTCACAAATGTCACTTTGATAAAAAACACCCCAGTACTACATTAGTAGCCTTAAACTAGCTTTGCATCCATAATTCCCTGTCTCCCTTCAGTCTCCTCTGTGATAAAATCACTGTTTAACATGTTTCTGTACACAAACATACACACTAGTTTAGACACATAACATTCAGAACTGATCTGTTGGCATCGGAGTGTGCACTCAAAATAATTACAGGATGTTATCATTAATTGCACTATCTGTAATAATGTGTAAAGAGCACTGCTGGGAGATCAGCAGCATGGCGCCGATATACGGCTCACTGTCATCTCATCTGTTCTGCTTAGTATATCAAACTTGATTTTGATCCCTTAAACAACCCATTTGCTGGAAAAGTCAAAAAATGGATGTCTATTTTCTCCATTCTGGCAGTGGAGGCATTTGCAGAGACCTTAGGTCCTTAATGGAGCTGAACAGTGCATTATAAAACATGTTTAAAACCCCACTTTGTGTCAGTTCTCCTCATAAAGAGCCATCTCTTTTCATTTCCTTTCTTTTGCCTTTCATCATCAACATCTATTATGAAATGAATAGGCTGGTTTTTATACTAATATACTTAATGCTAAAGGCCAATTTTCTGTCCACTACTCATGAAATTAGCTGGCTAATGTGTTCGCTTTTACACCGCATTTCTCTAAAAGTAATTTAAGCATAACCACACATGTGGATCCTTTCAAAATAAAACAATATGCAAAAGAGTGGTCTCTCTGCAGCACAAAAAACTGGACATCATCATCCCATACTGGTCAAGCAAATGCAGCCTGACAATTATTCATTTAGGACAAATCTCTTGATGATAACATCCGGCCAGCCAAAAGGAACAAGACTGAACATTTGTGAAGTGGTTGATGCTCAATTTTCCCATGACTAAATAGACTATGTCAGCTACTGGATGATGGATATTAGCACTGAGTGACAATGAATAATTATCAGCAAATTTACTGCATGGCGGTCTGCAAATCTTGTGGAGTGATTTTAATATCACCTGCCAGACGAATTATCGAAATAATGGAAAGCACAGTCTGGCAGAAAGTCAGAAAAAGACAGGGAGAGAAAAAAAAAGGGTCAAATAAATGGGGACAGAGAAAGAGGGAGATATAGTGGGACAAGCAAACAAGGGAGAGGGGGAGCCAAAAATAAGAGGAAGCAGGTGCAGCCGTGCAGCGATAAGTCTCCGAGCACTGGAAACCCTGCGGTGGATAATGTGGACCAAGGGAAGCACCAAGGTTTATCCCGCTTTAAGCAAAACAGCAGGCTGTCTGGTTGAACAAGCAAGCAGAAGAAAAACAAACAGAATTCTGTCACAAATGTCAATCCTATACACACGTGTGTCTTCTGAACACCAGATGTTACTCAGTGTAGGTTCTCATCGGGTGGAGCTCCATATGAAGCACATATTGAAGGATTGAGAGAGAAAAAAGAGGCAGAAACTGGCAATGCCGGAAAGAGTAACAGAAGGATCCTATTCTATGTGCTCAGCAACACAGTGACCTGATGATAAACCACTTCTCCCTGGAGGACAACAAGGGAAAGAGGGCCAATGATTCACTGGTTTAAACTCATTGCATTCTGCAACAATTACTGCAGTGGACATACGAACGTAACTGCCCCTGTTACTCAACCCCCACAAGCGTGCATCACCATAACTTTAATGTACGATAAAACATCCACAAAGTCACCGTGTTAGTAATATTTTTATATTAAAAAGAGGAAACAGTGTAATGCATGTATCATAGTGTTACGAAAGTCGAAATTGAGAGAAAGGAAATAGCCTGGACGCGCCAGTCTCTCCAAGAGTTATTCATCCAAACATTCAAAAATATCCAGTAAAAAGGGAAAAGTACCGAGGCTGCCAGGTTCTATCTGTCAGGCAGGAGATGAGAGGCCATTGCCATGGTGTGAACCGCGGATACCTCTCTGTCAGAGCACAGGAAAACAGGCAGGGAGCCAAGGGTCATCCCTGTCTTCTTCCTCAACATAGTGGCCTTAGGAAAACTTCCTGTTCACATGTTCTGAAGGTAATAATGCCTTTCCTTGAAAATAAGTGTTGAGTGTTCTTGTCAGTGGATTAAATAAAGGAACAGGCTGTATGGCTCCAGAAGGTGTAAACAAGAGCATTGATGCTGTTGCCTAGGAAAAATCCATTAAATCCATTCTCAGCTCTAAGTCAATAAGTGCCAAGAAATAGACCTGGTCCATTTGTTAGGCTCAGATTAGTTTTGTTTTTTATTATTTTTGGGGACATTTTATGCCTTTACTCAGTAGTGAGAGAGATGACAGGTAGAGATCGGGAATGAAATGCAACAGGTCCTCTGCCAGATTCAAATGGGGGACATTGCAATTCAGGGTCAGCTTCTTAACCCCTAATCCAGGAGCACCCCTTAGATTGTTTTACAATATGACTTGTACAACATAAAAACGATAATTTATGGAATAAAAAACAATTTTTAAATTAAGTAATATTCCCCACAATACAATGAAAAATTTCAGAATTTTATCCCAACTCTAACTACAAGGAGACGTCATTTCTCTTGTTCTCCAAGCACCTTAATCTTTCTCTTGAAACAAGACATATTAGACTTGATTCCAGATAATTCTTGAAATAAGGTTAGTTATATTATGAGTTGATTATTTTATCCCACCACATATTGCATGACTAGGCTTGCAAACTGTTGGAATATTTCTGGGAAATTTCCATGAAATATAAAAATGGCCGCATTCACCATGTAAAAAGAGTGATTTTTTTTTTGGCACTGCATTCTTAAGCACACACTTTCATCACATGTAGAAATTAAGTGCCTGAAGTGCTTGACTGAGAATGATAAATGAGGAGTTTTACATTTCTCACCATTCATTCTTTATAAAAAGGTTCGCACACAGCTCAGTTAACTGGCAAGCTAGTTTACTCACCACATGGCACACTTCACGTCACTAACTCCTGTTAACTTCCATGGAAGAGTCCTACCTTGTATCTTCCTGTAATTTTGCACCCCTGAACATGTTTTCTTTGTACAACATCATTTCCTTATTGTATTTGGCTTTGAATTCTCCTCTCATTCCACCTGATGAATCATTTCTTCACTGAACAGACTCCTAAATCCCCATTCCCATTCCTGTAATCCGAGCCTCTAAATCAATTAACCCTGTGCACAATTCTTTGCCAGTCTGCTTCATTAGTCAGCACTGCAGCGAATCAACATGTCTAGTTCTTGTTACTCCAACTGCACACTTTTCCCAAGACATATAGCACCACAGCAACTTTGGTTGTTCATAATATTATTGCAAGTAATAAGCCAAATGCAGCGAGACTTATCAGAGGGAGCCAGATTCCTCAGGGATAAAAGAGCAACAGTCTTTTTGAATACATTACAAAGCCTCTCCATTAGGTTCAATAGTCTGAAATGTCACTCGTTTTTTAGGAGGCTTTTATATTTTTAGCTTTAAAGACTAGAATCAGTGACTATAAGCTGTGTAAGTATATGAGGTTGATTGATTAAATTGCAGCATGAAACCCTGACAGTTGTTTCTATATACTTAACCTAGGTAATCTACCACCTGATAATTAATTGTGTCTTCTGCCGGGCTCCTCCTCCTCTCTAATCTGGCCAACTAATGCTATAGACCTGCATACTCAGCACATTTTAATTCCCCCGCCCTCCCTCTTCTTTGACCTACAGACCTGCAGTGCAATCTTCTCCACAGAGCTCAGCATCCAACATTATTATTCACAGATTTGTTCTTTTTTAGCAGTAACAGCTGTTTTTATCACAGGGATGTTATCGCAGGAAGTAAAAGACAAAAACTGAGCAATGGCGAAATAATTTAGATAAATTGATCTATTACTGTGACTGGATGCAGTTTAATTTGGAACTTTAGATCTCTGCTGTTGATTATCACCCTTTAAATCTTTTCTTTTACTCAGAATGAATCACACATCACAACCATGACTATTCTGTGGTCGTGTACTACAGAGTTCTTATTCTGCCTTTTCCCCCACCCCAGCAGTGACACAGCTGGGTACACATCTGGAAATGGGATATACTGTAGCAGACAGCTGTTGTGGGATGTTGCTGTGACACCAGCACCCATCATCGCAGTGGGAGCATATTCTAAACCAGACCAACTGTAATGTATGGCTGTCGAACTGAGAGAAAATGAATGGAAAGTGAATTCAGTTGTGAAAAGAAATGCCAAACGCTCCTTGAAGCGGAGCTGGTCAGGCGGGACGCATTTCGATCCACCTATCCCTTCAGACAAATTCTAACCACAACCTGAGTTATGTTTCTGAGAGACTGTTTTTCATTTGTATTCTTGGATTAAAGAAGGGTGTCGTTAAAAGCAAGGGGCCTTTTTTCTTCAGATGTTACAGATTTATCATTATCTCTGCGATGGCAGCATAGCCAGCACATCCCAAAAACATATATCATGTAGATGGATTCACAACTGATTAATCAGTGGCCATATTTTTATGGATTACAGTTTAAGATGCCCAAGAATACAAATGAACTAAAGTCTGTGTCAAAAGATGCCCTCAAAACACCCCAAGAGCATTTTTTTTTATGTCATTAATACAGGAGCTGTGTTTCCATTAAAGTCGAAGCGGATTTTGAAGCGAAATTTTAAAATGATACATTAAAGAAAATGCGAATTAGGGACATTTCCATCAACTGCCTTAGAGCGAATAAACAAACTGCATAAACACACTTTGGTCAGAAGATGGCAGTGTGATGTATTGCTGTAGGCTAATCTGTTAGTGAACAGAAGAAGTAGAGATTGCGCGCGAGAGAGAAAACAATGTTAAATGTTCGCTACATCAGAACCTATTCAGAAAAGGCCTTTTCATCTACTGTTTAGCGCATTAACAATTTTTTCGAAAAAGACAAAAACCACTTAAAGCAAATTTTGGTGTTTCCGTCAAGCTTTTCTCAAGCGTCTTCAAAATGTGCATAGAACCTTCATTCATTGATAGTGCCTTAGAGACTTTAATTTATATGAGAATCTACGAGATTATTATTCTAAAACAAATATATAAATATTGTCAGTAAGATCCAA
This sequence comes from Centropristis striata, assembly GCF_030273125.1. NCBI lineage: Eukaryota > Metazoa > Chordata > Actinopteri > Perciformes > Serranidae > Centropristis > Centropristis striata. Next base: position 15,608,181 of record NC_081530.1, read on the forward strand.
TCAGGCAAAATAGCTTCTGTTTCCAACAGGACGTGAGGTTTAGCACCTTGATATGACAATTATTATCATTTCTCAGCAGGCTTATTATCTCCTTAGATCCTTTCACAGGAAAACAAATCTCCTCCAAAATATAAAAAAAAGGCCTTTGGGTCTCTAAATCAAACAAACCCTTTCCATAATTGCTCTGCTTCAGATAATGCACTAACCCACTAGATTAATTAAACCTTTAACTATTTTTTGGGGTGGAAAAATTGTATTTGTTTCTGATTTCAACAAAAACAAAATAATTTCACATTTAGGCAGCCAGAAATTCCTTTTCAGAGTCTCAGGGGCTGGAGCCTATCCCAGCAAGCACTGGTAGTCAATTACAGACCTAACAAAGATTCAGATGACTTTCTTTTTCTCTTTTCTTTCTTTCTTTCACTCTAATGGGTAACATCGAGCTAAACTCCACAACAAAAGCAGCAGTAAATTTGATCTAGGAGTCTGTTTCATGTGTGTATGGAAATGAATGTTCTACTTTTTGAATTCAATCCTCTTAAAAGAACAGATCATCTAACACTCTTACCAACGGGTTTGTTGACTCCCAGAAAGCCAGCACTTCCTAAGATCTTGAAGATTTTATGGGCTGGAAACTTCCCTTCGGCTTCCCACTGATCCACGTGAGGGTTGATCTCCTGGTCGATGATCTAAAACAACAACACAACAGGGGAGAGATAGGATCAATTTATCTCTGTGTGTTTATAAAAATGTGCATGATATCATCTTCAGCATTTTTCTGGTGTATTTTAAGCATAACTATGCATATGTTTACATGCAAACAGAAATATGTAAACGCAGCAGATTTTCTGGCGTTTTTTTAAAACCTCAATATGATTCTAACAACAAATGACAGTCTTGCTTTTCTATCTCCTGTCTCATAACTAACACCGAAGAAGATTATATTATGAGTGGAAAAAAGACACACAATGACTGTGATGCATACATGGGTTTCCTGCTGTGCGGTGCACATTTCTACTTAAAACTATGTAATCTATCTCCAGCAGACAGCGAGATAAGGTATTACATATCAATGAATAGAGAGCAGGCTGGAAAATGTAATACATGGTGAATCTATAATGATGACAATACAGTGACAGTATGCATGGCATGCTATTTCCTATATGTACATATTATCAGTCCCCTACTGATAACCAAGGCATGGCTAGTGACACTTACAATATGACAAGCTGCAGGCTCATAAAACAATGGCTGCAGTTTGGCCTCAATCCCAGTTTGTGTCATTTTGGAGCAGAAAAATGGTGCTAAAAACAAATCTGTAACAAAATTCACTGGTGATGTTGGTGAGACAAAGTGGTACTTAGAGTGCAAATTACACAAGGGTTTGGGGATATGGGTTTTTAAGGGATGACACAGATCATTTAATACTGAAGCAATATTGTGCTGATATTCGAAAACTTTGCATTCAACCATTTGAAAGCTAATATTTTAATGACTCAGTGTTTCCTCCACCATTTTTATTTTTGGCAGGGGGGAAAAACCTCACAAGTAATGTTTAGAACAGCATGCAAAAATAAATCTCGGTACTGAAACCCATACGAATGGCATTCTTTTTGGGTTAGCAGCCACTTCATCTCTTCAGCCACAGAGCCTGGGACACACAACTGCCTGAAAATGAAGGATGGCTTTATTATATACACAAGACTGGAAAAAAGAAGAAAAAGAAACAGTGTGCAGCTGTGGTTAAGAAATGGTTTTCTCTAGGGCAGCACAGTATGAGAAAAATATGTGTTAACATGGCTGAATTAGGGCTGGGCGATATATTGATATAAAAATATATATCTATATATTTTTAAATGTGATATGGAATTAGACCATATCCAATATATCGATATAGTTACATTTTTTTCTTTCTTTATATATAAATGCTGCCCTTACTAGGATTTGTCATATTTAGTTATTTTGTTCGTTATTCTTTTCTCATATAAATATATTTATTTCAGAAAAACATTGGCCTATTTTATTTCATAAGCTTTTTTTTATTTAAGATAGTTTATTATTTAAATGTGCACTTTATGGAGCTTTGATTAAAAAAAAAAAAAAAAAAAAAAAAGGTACTCCTGTTGTTATACAGTATTTATGTTTACTTTAATAAACGGTGTCAATAAAACTTCTTGTTACATGTCATATTTGGCTTTAACTTTGACTGAACATTTGCTCTCACTTTGCGCTAAAAATATCGGGATATATTGTATATCAATATTCAGCCTAAATATATCGGGACATGACTTTTGGGCCATATCGCACAGCCCTAGGCTGAATAATAGATTATTGATATTACTTATGATAAATAAACATATTAGTTTATTTAGTTTAGTGTACTCAGTTGTGCCTTTCTGCGGCTTTCACTGTAGTGCCAAAATACAATAAAAAAAAGTTAAATAGAAAATTATCAAAGTAATGAACTCATAAGAGCGGAACAAATGGATTTGGGTAATCTCGTCACACAATTTTATATAATATTCTTCAACAGTGAGAGCAGTTTGTTTTGTCTCTTGACACCATATTCTAGCAGCATTGTGCGTTATCAGTGTTTATCACTAGTGCCTGGTTGTGTGAGTCATAGCCAAAATATCTGCCGGGAGTGAAGAGCGGAGAGCAACCTGGCTTTGAAATAGACTTTGGAATGAGTTGAACCTTGGTGCCGTGACTCATTTGGAGCACCTGGAAGTGGTCCACAGCTGGAGAAGCACTTACAAATCTATTGAGACGCTCATACAGTGCTATTTTTGCGGGAACTCACAGAGAATAGGCTGCCGATCTATAGTGTGGATTACAGCTCATGTGGCATCTTGCAGATTCTTTTAACAATTGTACCTCACAAAGAAGACTCTGTCAACAGGAAGTGTTTAGTGCACAGGATGTCAACAACAAATGCTGATATTAGGCAGTGTACCTGCCATTTAAACCAAATAAATTAACAAACATATATAAAAAAGAATGAGCTGTGACTTTCCTTGTTTGTTTCTTGCTGAGTGCTTTTCAATTTAAATTAAAAATGTCTTCCAACAAGTGGATTTGCATTTGTTCACAAATATATTACAGACAACTACAACAGCATTTGTACTGGTGTTATTCACTTTAATGCTGAGTATTTTTAATGGGCAATTGTTTCAACAGGCCCATGACTATCTGCTTCACAAATGTGTTTCTCTTCTTAGTACAATATGTTCTAAATAGTGCCAATAAAAAGTAATGATAAAAACAAAAGAGGCATATAATGAAAACAGGAAACATTAAATTCAAGCCTCAGCCAATGAAAGAAGTTAAATGAGCCATGTGCAATAATGCGGATTGTGAAAAACGATAAACACTATTTGATTTTTTTTTCACGTAGCTTTGGATAAATATCTGCTTGAGAGTGAAGGCAGAACCAGCAATGAGGGCTATGTTTTACCATTCAAACTAAAAAAACAACAAAGTACTGAAGAAGAATTCACAGGTTTTTTCCAGGATTGCAAAAGTGATGCACACTGGTTTTCTCATTCCAAAACACACAAACCGAAACCAGCCGACCACTCAACCAGCCAAGCAAAACACACTGGCTCAGAAACATCTGAGTACGAGGCGGATGGAAAACATGGACATCATGTTTTTATCACTCAAAACAGAAAACAGACTTTTAGCAGATATATGGGACACATGCCTGGACCTGAATCTGTCAAAATCAGGCAAACTTACACAGAGTTAAACACAAGACTAAACTGTATAAAGGGGCAGGTACTGGTCCCCTTTAGCCTGCAATAAACTCATCCATGTGCAAAGTTCAAATCGTGAGGAGGGAAAGGGAGGGATGAGTACTAGCTGCTGGAAAGGGAAGCATAAAGGTCATTAGGGAGTGATTCTAAAACTCTATTGTGGACTATTTGTGTTGCATACCAGAGAAATTTCACATCACATCACATCACCGAACTGTCAACTAATAGGAAAGGGTCAAGAACATTGCACATCAGGTCTTTCAAAACGTCCAGTCAGGAGTGTTTCCGCTGGTACACTACTACACCACAACTGGGAAATATGACTACATATACTATAAGGCAATATAAATTTCTCAGCCATTACAGATTTTGCAATATAATTGCTGTCCCTTTAAAATCGGAAGCTGACATTTTTGGATATATATCATATTTATTGACATATAGAGGCTAAAAAGCAATAGACCAATATACATTACTACTGGCTATTTTATGTATAAAGTGTTGTTTCCAGAGTCCTATATGCCAAAAGGTCTAGTCTAGCCTTGTATTGAGTTTTGAGCATGTGTCTCTTGGTATAAACCAGTATTGTAAGACTTTGGTGAGGGATATCTTTACATTTTAAATATAAAATTTCTGGTTCAAATGCAGTTTGAATAGTAATAATCGGTTAAGCAACTATCGAGTCATCAATGTCTAATGTTACAAAAACTGTCTTCCCTACAAATCTAAGGGTGTAGGTTTCAGAACGGCAGTTGGAATAAGCTGTGGCTGGGTGATTTCAACATATTGATGCAGGCTAACAAAAATTGAACTTTTGAAACCTTGAAAGGTCTCTGTAATATGTCATATTAATAGCTGGGGGACATAGGACCCTGGGACCATAGATACACTTCCAGTAAATGTACCATACCACAAACAAAAGCAAACGATACTGCAAGATTATAGATACAAATTTCTTAACCCTTTTGTCAATAATAACTGTGGTGTTATCAAGTCGGCAATTCATGACATACAGTCAGTCTAGGATACATCACAATATACTGTAAATGAAGAAGAAACGGCAGGACTAGGACATATAATTGATCAAATCAGTGCATAAACTGGATATAGCTCCAGACCTTTATGGCAAAAATATAAAACTTGTCCCAAAGTAGTCTTTCCAGCTAGCAATAGCCATAAACTATCACAAGGTTGGGCAAGAAAACAGTAAACATCCAGTCATAATCTTTTTTATCATGGTAAACTGTGATATTGATCAATTATCCCACCCCTACTTCAGAAAGTGACAAAAATGCCTCTTAAGTAGTTGGTGACACCTGTAGCCAAATATTTCTGAAAAATCTACAGATGCTGAAGAGTTCCCTGCTGATGTTACATTCAAGACAAATACTGGTCATTTGTTGCAGAAAGAAAGTTATATTAAAGCCTTTAAAAAGTAATTTTGTCAGACTGGATGAAAAATGGTTATGTGTTACTGGAAGCAAGTCAAGAATTACAGCCCATTGGACAGCAATGTTGTTCTGTCTACAATGGCTTTGTTTTGTTTGTGTGTGTGTGTGTGTGTGTGTGTGTGTGTGTGTGTGTGTGAGTGAGTGAGTGTGTAGGGGAAATCCCAGTCTGAAACCATGGGGGGCTGCACATGAGGAGCCTCTTCCTAGAAGTGTTGAGGAAATCTCTTTTGGCTTTTGGTTCTCATTAATGACAGAAGTCGACCTTCCACACATGCAGCCTTGGATGGTTTGGTGGTTTGTTCATGTGGGAGACTGGAAGCCTGACTAATTTCTCAGTATGGGAAGTTGTTGGTCTCATCTATTAATGAAGCGACACACAGCTACCTTGACAACCGTGGCCCTACACACTCCCCACCCACTAACAGAAAACTGGTAGTGGAAACATTGGCACCATGAACGTCTGACCTTGGACAGTCACTAAAGGATTTCCTATAACCCCATTTGTGTACAACCTATAAACACATTATCCTACAGTGTATTCTTTTAATAAACCACACTGCCTCAAGTTCCCTTTCCTGCACTACCAACATATTGTTCTGCATTTCCTTTTCACATTTTCATCCTTCCCATTATTCCCAGTGCTATTATTATTCCCGTTTATTTTCAACCTCCTTGCATCCTTTTGAAGGTTTAGTCACACAACGAGCTTCCCTCCATTTACCGCAATATTTCTGCTCCCTGCCTTAAATTAGGCACTCGTTTTTATTTTTTGCAGTCCCTGTCTCCAATGTCTGTCTAGCAATAAGTATCCTCACTGAGTCATGCTGATTACTAATGCTTGCTTTGAATTTTTACAACCATAATTTGCAGCTGCTGATATTTAGCTCTTCAAAAATCAAAGCTCTGCATGTCAGAAAATTGCTAATTGAAGCCAAAAAAAGGCAATTCAGACTGTTTAAGTAGAAGAGGCTGAAAAACAGAAAACATGTTTTGAAAAGAGGAGTAAGACCTCTCGCTCAGGGAATATCTGCAAAATTTTCTCAATAAAGAGTAAAGTTGGCTGCAGAACTCACAGAACTCACAAATCCATAACAAATCTATTTATGATACCACACTGGATAAACTGGGGCTAATAGTAAATAAAAAGTCCATCTTGTCTTCCCTTTCAGGCTTTTTAGGCAAAATTAGCAAGCTAATTTTAACACATTCAAATTAAACAGCTACTGCAATTTATGATTATCTCTAAACCTGAATATGTCAGGGGTTTTTTTTTAAAGAGAGTTCATAGAAAACAATACCGTTCTAAAATCATTACAAAGGAAAGTTGGAGTTTTAACATTTGCCCATATCACACAATCTGTTTTTATACTGAATATCTTTTAATTATTCTGATAGTTGATGAAAAAAAGTACTTTTTATACAAAAATGGCAGAAAATGTTGTAGTATGCCACTCAAATTTTGATTCTGCCAAAGTCAATGGCCAGAGGAAGAATGAGAGTTCTTAAAAGTGATAAAGAAAAAGATTTGTGGCTTCTAGAAAAACAAGATGATGGCCAAACTACATTGATTTTCCCCACTGGCTCAGTGGCATTTTCATCTGAATGCCATCATCACCTCAGATGTCCTGCCAGTGCCACTATCAATGCTATTACAAATAGCCACAAATGAGCAAAGTGTTGCAGCATTGACATTTATTTGTGTCAAAGGAGCCACATCTCCACACCACAGCTGCTAAATATATTAATTTTTCAAGATAAACATGTTTTGTGCATCCAGACCAGTCAGTCACCCATTGATTCCTGTCATATAAATCAATTTGTTTAAAAAAAAATGAATTGACAAATGTAACTATAGCGTTAGATAATCTCATTGCAGGAGCAGCAGAGATGCTGCACACGTTGACATAAGCAGGGCTGACATTAATCAGGTGGGATGTGGGAGTGTAGGATGGGTCATGTAAACACGCAAGCCAGAGGCTGTTTGGTATTATAAACCAGTGAAGCCTGTCTTGCTATCCTCTTTCACCAATTTCACATAACCTAAGGCAGCAGGAAATACAAACACATAGGCTTGTACAGTAATTTGAGGATGTAGAGATGCATTAACACAGCCTAACAATAGTAGTACCAACGTCAAAACAATTTTGTTGATTTGTTTGTCATTAGTGAAGCTATAATGCAGAGCAGCTTCTGCAAAAACATCAACACAGTTCAGTTCAGGGAGAATTGTATAGCTAACAAGTTAGCAGTGACCTCTCACCCACTTTAATTTATCGCACCTCAGCTGCTTCTTACAGTTATATAAAGCGATATGTCTTTGTTGCTTACTAGCAATATATCGGGGTATTAACACATCTACCTGTTGACGGCTAAACAAACCAAAATACAGCCTTGTTATTATCATGAAAACGCCAAAGGTTGCTGTGTTGTGAGCATCGCTGTTACCTTTCTGAGGGACTCCTTCAATGCAAAGTGCTCTCGTGTATAGATTAAATGGTCACTGGCGGTTTCTGGGGCACTGGACGCTACGGGTTTAGATGACGCATGGTCAGACAACGGCCGGACACCAACACATGAGGTGAATTTGTAGAAATTACGGCTGTTAGCTAGCAGGTTTAACCGGAGAGCTCCTTCAAGCAGCGCCATATCTGTTTATTAATGTTTGCGCATGCGCACGGTGGTGCTGTTCATGTGACCCACTTTGGGAACCTTTGGCCTCCCTAAAGGGATAAAATATTAATCCAGGTGGTAAATGTTGGTAGTGTTTAATTCCCAACGGGTATTTTCATCTGGGGAAATACCGACATTAAACAAATAGAAAATGTGTAACCCTGTAGTTAAAAACAACAACAACAAAAAACCTTCTACCAATTATCCATGCATGCTTGAATCGCTGGGGAATTGAATAAGAAATAAAGCAAAACAGCATAATCTCTCCACACAAAAGTCCATATTTGTTTGTCTCTCTCTAATCTTTGCTATTTTATCGTGAAATACTGGATAGTTTTACCCTTTGGACTCCTAAATTATATGAAATCACTGAATGAATCGGTTAAAAAAGTAAAATTAAGTTTGATGGAATTCCTGTCACACACATGCAATGTGTGAAAAAAGATCATGACCAGACGTGCTTCATTTTAAGTGGTCATTAGACAATTTTTTTTTTTTTTTTTTTTAGCATTTTACTGTGTTCCAGGCAAAACAAATATAAAACTTATTCAGAAAAGAGAAGGACAACTGCCAAAAAAAAATCTTCACACAATGGTCTTTTTTAAAAGTATCCAAAATGTTAATGATCCCATAAAAATGAATGACAAAAAAAGGAAACTCATTTTATGCAAACTGAGTCATGTATCCGTTTCTCTACTCTGTCTGAAATTTTCCCACAGTGAACGATGGAGACAGGCTGAGTTATAAACAAGCACATTTAATGACAGGTGTTTCTTTGTATGAAACAACACATGGCCCCGTTTGCTCAGACTATATACACCACATGAGAGAGAAGCATTACATGATCCTTGCCAATACAATTGTTATTTATTGCATAATTTCAAAGAATCAAATTATGAGGCTACAAATCTGGCCTGAAGATGGGGAATTGTTAACATGGGAAGTTTTAAATAATTTTATCTTTATTATATCCCTCTAGTCTTCTCATTCTGCAAATCCATTTTAAGAGGGGAGGGAGAATGTCCTTGGGTGCTAATCAGAGATATGAAAAGCTCCTCAGGTCCAGTCTAGCAGATGACACAGCCACCTTTCTCCTTGAAGGGGTTCTTGTCCTCTGGAATGCCTTTGACGAGGATGTCCTCCTCCTCTCCAGACTGAATGTAGTCCTTGATTTCCTCACAGCATTTAGATGTCTAAAGCAATCAGACAAAGGTGTTAAGAGTATTCTCCAGAAATGTATTCAGTTCAAATGCTCTTCCTGGTAATTGGTACAATTACTTTCAAATGGGTTGACAATTATTATTTTTACTTGACACGAAGAAAGTCTGAAAACGTTAGTCATTTGCTGGTATCTTCGATAACAATATAGACACTGACATATTCATCCCCAGTTAAAAAGACCAACAACTTACCAACCACCTCTCAAGTTTCACTTCAATTTTAAGTTGGTTTACTTCCATTACAGCCTTGTCCTTGTCCGTCAGGTCATCTACGTTTATGACCGGCATTTTCTGTCAAAAACAGGAAACATTCAGCATTTTTTGTAAAATCTTCAGTGCAACATGACTGATAAAACATTTAGAGGGATTCTGTCTCACTCTTCATGATACTTAATTAAAAGAAGAGAAACACACTTACGGATGCTTACAGGGAGCAGTCCTTCACCCCTGAAATCCTGCTGAAGAATCCCTCTCCTCTCCCTCAATCTGGGTTATAAAGTAATCTGCATAAACAATCCTAATCTGTTAATCTGATTAGAACAAGACCCTACTGTATGATCAAGCCAGTATGTGAAGTAAATCAAACAGGACGGTGAATCCCACAGGTGTCTGTTTGTGTTCTTTTGAATTTTATGTCAAACAAGAAGCTGTTTTTACTGTATATTGCAGATTAAATTTGGATTTGTGCTGTTTGTGTGTGACTTTTTCTTATATTAAGAAATGGGTTAAGGGGTGGTGCTTCATGTATCAGGTCACTCTGATAAGACGGCTAATCTGTATTTAGCCTCCACCTGTCAAGGTGGAGACACATCATTGTTCTGAACATGACTGCACTGCAGTTTTCCCAATAACATCCAAAATAACAGCTGCAGCAAACCAGTGGGGTCGAATTATGCAGATATGTGAAACGAAAAAGCTTTCCTGGTGTTTTCAGATAATGCTGCTTTCAAGCCTAATAAATGGGGACCTTGAGTGGTGCAATACTTTACTAATTCCCTTCAAAGAATCTTGCAAGTATTAAGCAAAACAAAAGTAGCAATGACACAAGGCTGGAAATGTAGGCGTCAATGCTTTCAGGGCTTTGAGTGAAAGTGTGTGTGTGTGTGTGTGTGTGTGTGTGTGTGTGTGTGTGTGTGTGTGTGTGTTGGATCCTGTCAAACTGGTGTGTGATGGTAAGGTGGCAGGCTGGATCAGGCTGGATGTGTTAATGTTTCACAACAGAGTTCTGGAAAACTTACAGTGATACTGAAGTTACTGGATCCCTGTACATCATCATCATCCTCAGTGTCCGGGGAAGCCTGAGGGAAGTCAACTTTCTCTCATGGTATTTTTTTTTGTGGGTTAAATCTACCCTTAGTCACTGCATTAACACCCCTATACGCAATATAACAACGTAATAACGAGCCTGTCTGATGTAAAAAATGGATTAATCACCACTGCAATCTAGTTGCAGTGTAGTATGAAAATGAGTCATTACATCCCCGCCCCTAAAGTCCCCCAGGGAAACACTTCAGTCAACTATAAAAGTGGATGTGGCTGGATGGTCGGCAAAGCGGAAAAGACTGGAGTTAAAGCTGCACAATGGAGTTTTGCATATTAGCGCTGTTTACTCTTTTCTCCTCCTTTTACAACGTCTTCGCGTTGGCACCTAAAGGTAATCTAACAGCTTGTTTTTTCTCCGTCATTCAGTCATTTACCGAACTCTTTTAAACACTTTTTAGTTTTGCTATTGTTGTCCATCACATGACTTCGGGCGTTAAGACCACAGTCGGTTAAGACCCACTGGCACCATAGATCGTCTCTTAAACGCAGCGATGTTTAAATCTTAAATCCCGTTTTTTTTCTGTGGAGGTTTCGTGTATGGTAACTTTTATTTTTGCTGCTTTCAGGCTCGTGTCTCCTTCAAGTGGACGAGGGACCCTGCAGAGGAGAAATTGAACGCTACTTCTACAACACTATCACCCAAAAGTGCGAGATTTTCTACTATGGAGGGTGCCAAGGGAATGCCAATAACTTCAAGAGTTATCAGGCGTGCCACAAAACATGTTTCAGAATCCCAAGTAAGTTCTCAATGTCAAGAGCATACACTTAAGATAATGGGGACCTTGTCCACCTTTGAAAGTTATAGGATGTACACTAGGTGTGGTTTTACTCTTGGTGTTCTGTGTTATTGATACTGTACCTTGACTATAAGGAAAATAATTAATGTATATTTGATTCTAGTCTTGTTAAAGTTGGTTATTTTTTTGCAAAAGTTGCACAAATGCTTCAAGATGCCACTTGATGTAATCTAAACTTGAAATTTTGTCTTTGTTACCCTCCAGAGGTTCCCCAGATCTGCAGGTTTTCCAAAGAGGAGGGACCCTGCAGGGCCCTCTTTCGCCGCTACTTCTTCAACATGACCACCATGCAGTGCGAGTCCTTTTACTACGGAGGCTGCGAGGGCAATTCAAACCGCTTCCAGGACCTCACCTCCTGCAAGGAGTACTGCAGTCCACGAAAAAGTGAGTATATTTACTCTGACATGTTAGAGTAATCCTGAAATGATGCTGTCTGGCACTAGGATACATGATTTTATTACATACATTTGAATTATACTGTCATTAAAAATGGCATTTTAGATGTAATTTAGTGGTACAACTGAGAAAGACCTTCATTCAGTCAGTATGTGTGAAAAGGGTGCTATATCATGCCTTTATGAGGATGCACAATAGGGTAATACAATTTCAGTTAAGAGGAAATGATTAAACTATTACTTTACTTTTATAAGAATGCAATAAATACCTCTGATCTTTCTGCTTTTATAACATAATGTGTCTTGTTTTACAGCTGTTCCTGTGCTGTGCCTGGACCCTCTGGACAAAGGGAGGTGTTCAGCATCCATCCCTCGCTATTACTACAACAAAGCCTCTAAAATGTGCGAGGAGTTCATCTACTCTGGCTGTGGCGGGAGCAGCAACAACTTTGTCTCGAGGCAGAGCTGCATGGACGTGTGTGTTAAAGGTGTGTGAGTGGGGTGAATCTCTAACTATCCACAGCGAAGCCTGTAACTGAAGTTAAACGCCAAATTATCCAATATCAGGGGAAATTAAAGAAAATCTGACTCTATAGAAAGTTATATTTGCTTAATTATGAGTTTAGAATCATAGGTAATCATACTAATCAGTTGTTGTACACTTTTGTTTCCAGCAGAGAAAAAGCACTCAACCCAAGGAAAAGTCCGTCGCATGAGACGGAATAGAAATAAACGCATCAACTTCTTGCAGGCGTAGACGTCTGCCACTCAGGGATTCTGACTTGGACAAGCCCTTAATGGAAACTAACACTTAATAAACAGACATTTTTTTAAAATGCCAAAATTGTTGACGAGCTCTTCTTCGTTGTTACTGGAGGAGTTATTGTGGCACATACACACATTTCCACTGTATGAAATGCTTTACGAGCAACTTCCAATGTGATTTCACTGTATGCTGAAGTTTGTTACTACTGCACTAATGTTTCTGACTGTATTTTTGATACTGTATGTATGTAATGTATGTTTTATATAAGTAATTCATTATGATAGTGAAATTTTGTATTGTCTATAAGCACATTTTTTTAATAAAAATAAACAGAATTTTATGAATTTTTGTGGCATTTTTTTTTGTACTTTTGTGCTGCTGATTGTGTGCTATTTGATCAACCAGCTAATTCAAAATGTGCCTCTACAACTTCATCAACCACCGCAGAATTTGCATTTAACCTTCAAAGATGTCTTTATTAGTTTAACTAAAGCACAACAACACTGCAGCCAAAAAAAAACAGGCTTGGCTGGTTCCCTCCCTTTCTCACAGTCACTTTCACTTTATCTCCCGGCCTCTTCCATTCCTTACTAATGCTGCTGTCTTCCCTCCTTATCTGGTAATACGTTGCAACGCACTCGAGCCTATCTCGGTCGCTTCAGCATTGCCTTGAATCAGGAAGGAAGCAATCATGGCGAAGCGAGCGCAACCGTGGCAGGTTCATTAGCACACTTCTGCATGTTTAGAGGAGAGAAAACTGCAGGTTTACAAAATATGAATAATGAGCTTCCAACAATGTTTGCAGCAATTATAATGTAATTATAGTGATACACAAACAATTATAAGTACAAACCAGAATACATCCATGCAAGCTAATGTATGCACATATATTTTATTTGATCAATAATACCAGTATTCTCAGATAATATACTATATGTTCCACAGGAGAAACCAGATTTCTTTGTAAAGAAATTTCTTTTCTGTGTGAAGATCCTGCCTGTCCTAAATCTCTGCTTTGTTCCATCTCCTATAATAGAATAGTTGAAGCACTGTGTGATTTTTCAGACAATAAATATTTATGGAAGATATCAAAAGGAAACTGCTCACCCATCCGGCCTGGCTATAAATAGCAATAAAAGGTAATACGTCTGGCTAGGCCCTTTGCTATTAAGAAGCAAAGCTAAATCACCTACTCGATAGCGATATGAGAGAGGATGTCATCCTCACAGTCTGTCTGTACTCTGCTTCTCAAAGCCACATAATCTTAAAATCATCACTACTTGTGGTTTGGGGGAATTGAGGTTAAGCTTTTTTTGACTTCCTCCTCCTTGAGGTAAACTTTTCTTCGCTGCCTGAACTTTACAACCAATGAAAAGACGAGGAATATTATATTTAAAAGCTGTAGAAAGCAGAAAAGCGAAAGAGGCTTAAAGCTCATCCAGCACATGTCAGAAGCATTATGCAGTACAGCATATTTTATGCGCAGGTGATACTAAACCTGATCATTCTGCAAACAGATCTTTTGTTTTGAGTTCAATTACACCTTGCAGCAACATAGTCTTATGGTTTATTTTAATCACCAACAGACATGACAAATGTGTGAGATGCTATAAATGGACACAGCTGGTTAACTTTTAATTATAACAAAGCTCTATCTTGGACCATTAATGAACAGCAATATAATACTGACTGCCAAAGATCTGGTGTAGTTCAGAGGGCTTGAGATGAATTGATCCTGCTCTGGTTATTTCATTAGCCACAGTGCATTAGGCAGGGTAATGTTGTCCCTCACTCTCAATGGTGATTAATGGACGTTTATATTGAAGCATGCGTCTCATTTAAAATGAGATTAATTCTATTTAGGATGCTTTGACCGTTTGTCAGACAGTAATATTGTTTTGTATTTCTGATATGAAAAAGTTAGCAAAATAAAATCCTGATTTTAAAGCAGGTAGATGTATAACGCCTGTGTACTGCTGAGTGCACTTATAACTAGTTGTTTATTAGCATGCATATTAGTTGCATATTGGCTCTTTATTAGTCATTATAAAGCACTTATTATCCTATATGATCATTTTCTAGAACTACTAGGCCATTATCTAACAATTTTCCCTCAATAACCTTCCGTTTACTGCATATCAATAGTAAATAAGAGACTTTTACCTGACTTACGATGTAAATATGCTCTGCAGTATGGGCATCATAAGGCGGCAGTAAGAATAGTCATCCTCGCTTAATAAAACATAATAACTCTAAATCAACTCTAGATAATTCAGAATATGTTCCCCGTTCTTAAGTGAATATGGTCATGCAGAATAAAGCATTAATAATTCCTTTGTAATGACTAATAAACAGCCTTTATGCTACTAATGTGCATGCTAATAAGCAAGAAGTTAATGGTGAATATGTGTCCCTTGCTGGAGATAAAGTATGCTAATTAAATATTTAAATGAACACACACTGCTTTTAAGGGACTTGAACATACTGTGTGTATGTGAGGAGTGTCTTAGACGCCCCCTGGTGGCAGATCTAGACATCTAGCAACATCAAAAAAGCAACACTTTTATTTTGTGTTCAATAAATTATATTTATTTGCAAAAATAAAAGCTTGTATAATGCCAAAACTGGAAGTAAATTAGCTTGTTTTCTGACTGCCTTAATTAAACTAGTGAACTGCAGAGACAACAGATTTCGCAGCCACCTGTAGTCACTATATGTTTCCCACGCCATGCAGCTCAGGTGTTGACTCAGCAGCATTTATTCTACTACAATCTGTTTCTGTGGGTGGATCTGGCTTGTTGAATAGAGCACTGCCTAAGAGTGCTCTCACAGCTTTTGGCAACACGGGACTATTAAAACCACCGGGTGGAGATCCTGCTACATGGTTTACAAGTTTCCTCTCTGTTTGGGCACAGAACCAGAAGCTCATCTTGGGAAGACTGACACTGGAAGATGTTCAGGCAGTAATTGACTTTTTAAAAGACACAGCTCCTCAAAAGGAAACAACATAGATGATATTGCTTTTGCTTCAGACAAGTCAATATTGTCCAATGTGTGTCCCTAATGCTAGAAACAGGAAATCCATTATAGCTATTTATGATATTATCAGCAAACAAAACAGCCCTGTCTATAGATTGATGGGTAACCTTGTTATTGCTCATGAAAACTTAGAATAACAGGATGTGGGCACTCAGGCCTATAAATGTTATATATGTCCACTAAATAAATGATTTATCTAGCAGTACCAACCAGTTCTACCAAAGTCAGATTTTTTTTTTCTTTCTTCACAGATTTTCCTATTAATTCATAGCTAAATTCACAGTGTTTTACAAAAAAAAGTAGATATAGAAAATTCTGAGGGAAAACACTCAAGTAATACATGTTTTTCTATTACCACTTGACTTGTTTGATTTATCTTGCAATAGTTAAGCTGCTGCTGCTGTAAGTGTGCTGACAGAAATTAAACTCTGGCCACAGGAGTAACATACTGCATGTTAAATTTCAGTGAACTTTTATTTTAAGATTCAGTCCTTGTCCGTCAGAGTTTACTCTTTCTTAAACTGTAGACCAAACATGTCATTCCCCGACATGGCATCAGAGTTTCCCGAACATCCATCACCCTCTGTCGGGTAAAATGGAACATCTCCGTCCCCCACCCCTTCCTTTACACACCTAAGATTGATGCGTCTGGTGATGAGAATGTGGGCTGTTCTTCTCTGTCCATCTGGCTGCCAAACACACAGAGCTGTTGTATAATTAAACATGTCAGACATCTCCGTACTTCTGCTTCTGAGACGTTTTGGAAGCCTTTGTAGATTATCAATTAATTTCTAGAGAGATGCCACGAGGAAGAGATTAGTTTGCCTGTGCGCCTGCATGTAGTATATGTTTATTTATGGTCATTACACTACCCATCCAAATGTAATTTTATGATAGTGGTGCAGCAATTGATTTTGATGTGAGTACTAATTTATTCAGTTTCTGTGGTATTTTTACTAAGAGTTGGTTTTAACAAAATATTGACCAAATCCTGCTCTCTTTCCACATGTATTTACTGTAACAACCACACTGTGCTCTTGTTGTTGGACAATACCATCTGTTTTGCACAGCAGCCATGACTCATAGCTGTAAATATACCTACTGCTTTCACCCCCAAATGAGCCACGATCCTTTTTCATCAAGGTTTCGAAGATTAAAAGTGATTTGAGCAGAACGAACAAATTCAGATGCCTATTTTCCCCCTAAGCCAGGTGATGATTTTTCTTTTTCTTTCAGCACAGTTGAAAAGCACTGAAATACAAATAATTAAAAAATAAAGCTTATCCCTCTTCCTGTACGCCTCAATTACCAGCTTCCCAGAGGTTAAATACTTTATATCAAGCTCCCGTTCAGCAGTTCTCTGCAGGCCTGGCACCGTGACACATTGGCACAATTTAATTTACGACTTAATAATGGGGTTTTAATATATATTACATTTATGAAAGCTGACCCACCGCATGCGGCCCACGAGAGGGTTGAGCTGAAAAACCTGCTGAAAAGTATACTAAATGCATTTCTGATGACTGATTAAGGATATGAGCAGACACTTACTGGAATACAGATGTGTGAAAATGATACGGACCTACTGATGACACAGCTAATACAATAACTTGGGTATTTTCCAAAGTTGCAGTTGCAGACAAGGGGAATCAGATGCACATGACTTGATTTAAGTCAAAATATTTGAGCACTTTGAGACTTGCTTGACTAACTTTGTATTGATGATTTGAGAGGTGACTTTGACTTGTAATAGATGACTGAATACTAATAATAATACTGGATAATAATTGCATTTTTGTTGATATTGGGGAAGCTCCCATTTGTTTTTAAGCTTGATTGATTCATTACAAGTGTATGCAAACCTGCCAACAGTCTAGGACACGGCACATCAGCAGATCCCAACACCTGATGATGAATCCCACTGCATTTATTTTCACTTTTTGTGGTCTTTTCCAGCTTAATTTTATCGTAGTAGACATAGACAGTGAAAGGAGAGACAGAGGGGAAGACATGCAAGAAAGGGCTTCGAGCTGGATTTGGGGCAGCTGCGATTCAAGGACTAAGCCGTAATGGTCTGCGCTCTACCGATGATCCACCAGGACATGCCCCCACTGCATTTCTTAGCAAAACCCACCCTGTATAGCAGCCTGATTGGATGATAAATGATAAGATCTAAAAAAAAAAAAATAAGGTATCAGTATCGGTATCTTGTGTGAGCATGGAGTCCTGGCCAGTCCTAACACTTGACTGCTGAAAGTGACACACTGTTCCAGACAAATCCAAAATCGAAGCGAAAGGGTTCAGTGTGCGTCAGGATCACACACCCATGGCCGTGAAAGAGCACTGATATCTGATGAATTGGGATAAGAATGCGTTGGGTTGCTGGTAAGAATATCAATGACTCTGACTCACTTCTGGACACATTTTTGTAACAAAAACCTAAAGAAAATTGATATTAAACAATATAATCCATGCATAAGAATCACGACCGGGCCACAAGGAAGCAAACTTGTGAGCAAACAGTTGCTCAGTTACACCTCCAGCAGGTACAGAGCATCATTATCATTCATTTGGAGTTGTGTTTTTGGCCATCTGTTGAATGTAATTGCAATATTCACACTTCTGCACTCTATTAACTCCTGAGGGAAATATCTGTTTCTTTGGTAGCTGCACGCTCCACTATGTTCACCAGCTAGTTGCTAACTTTGTCTATCTACTTTTTATTGCTGGGAAAGTAGCGTAAAATGGGTAAATGTAAGGTTGTTATAAAAAACAAACAAACAAACAAACAAACAAACAAGTTGCCTTTCATGGCTGGAAATGGCATAAAGGAGCAGTGAAAGTGAACTGTAGAAACTGTAGTCTTTTGATAGATTGTTAATACAAAACTATTGATTGCAGGAGCTTTAATCTTCTTAAAGGTTCCCTAGAGACAGAATTCATAAATGTCACTTCAATAATACTTAACAGCTAAATCTTTGCTGAAGCTGAGTAGCAGTGAGAGAGACTAAAGTGATTATGTCATCTAGAGACAAATCGTGAAGCTGCTCTGTAGAAACTAAAGACGACAGCAACCATGGTGATTTTACTGGCACACTTCCTGATTCACTGCTGGAAGCCTGCATTAAAAGCAGACATTTATGAATGAAATGTCACAGACAAGCACTCAGTAATCCCACAGAGTCAGTCAAGAATCGAACTGTAAAAAATGCTCCCTGATGACTTCACCCATTCACTTATCATCCAATAAGTTACCCTTTAAAGAAAAATTATGTAATTTTCTGCTGCTAGATGTTTCTCAATTAAAGCAAAAACAAATGATGGAGTTTGGTGATGACGTGAAATAACAATGGATCATGGGAGTCTTCATCACCATTGTTGTTATTGCTGCCAGCTTCATTGGGTTAGGATTCCTTCAGTGCTTATAATTTAGCTGAGAGCTGAATCATCGACAGAGGTCGCAAAACCGCAAAACAAACGGACCAGGTGATCAAAACTGGTTCAAACACAGAATAAAGCAGTTTTACAAAAAGAGTTTGGTTTGCTGTTTGGTAGCCCCTCCAGGATGGATGATCTCCTGGAGGGGCTACGACAAAATAAATCTGATTAAAATTATGGATATCCAAATTGTTGGAAACATTTAGGATAATGTAAGTATACAAGTCAACAAAATATATAACATTGGTGTTGTTGTCCAACAGGGGTCACTAATTGTAAGTTGCAAAAGAAGTACGGTCCTATCTATCTTAATACAAAATGAGACGACTTCTCACTTGATTTATTACCTCAGAAAAAATTCTCGTGGCAACATTGTGGTCTCATCGCTAGTTTCAAGTCTTCTTCAATACAATATGATGCCAACAGTGTAAATAATGGTCCCATTTAGAGGAAAATACGAGCAGGGTATGATTTTGGGGCGTGACTACCTGTCCTTGCTACTCCACAGTCCAAATATGGTCTCTCCCAGTTTAAAAAAACCAAGGGTGGCTGTTGATCAGTTGATAGAGCGGTCGCCCACTAACCGGAAGGCTGGTGGTTCCATCCCTGACCATGGCAGCCTACATGTCGAAGTATCCTTGGGCAAGATACTGAAGCCAAAATACAATACAATCAAGTGAGAAGTAGTCTCCCGATGCTGCGTTCATCGGTGTGTGAATGAATTCCCAATGGTGGCATGTGGCACCATTTAGGGTAGCCTCTGCCACCAGTATGAATGTGTGTGAATGGGTGAATAACGCAGTCTGTAGTGTAAAGCACTTTGAGTGGTCGCAAAACGGCTAGAAATGCGCTATATAAGTGCAGGTCCATTTACCAATGATGGCAGCAGACATAAAGCAAGATGGCGACATCTTTAACACCAAACTAGCCAAACTAATGGGTGATGTTTATATAGTCTATGATTATAATTGAACAAAATTACATACCTTTAAAGTGTGTGTGCAAACTCAATGGAAATATACTATGATTGTAATTTACATTGGGTTTTGTTTCTCAGTTGATATTCAGTAATCGCTTTTGAATAGATGTAGAAATTAGCAGAAGCAAAGCACCGTCTTTCACCTTCAGCACTAACAATCATTCCAGCCTCATTTGTTGCTACTATGTCCTCCAGGAAAATAAAAATCACATTCCTTCATGCCAGAATGCGATGCAGTGACGTCCTATTAAATTCATACTGTGAACAAACACAGCCAACACTGGCACCAAACTCACACATGGCCTTTTCTCCAGCATCATTATACTCTAGATTCACATCACAGCATGTCCCACAAAACAGGCGTCCCTCCAGCTCCATTTTCCTCATTCATCCCCCAACTTCCATCATCACCGCCACGACTGACCATAATGAGGGAATTCAGCGAAGACGACTTGCTTTTTCATGGAAGCGTCCTCTAACCACATGTGCAGCGAAACTTCAAATGTGACCAGGAGGGAGTTATGGTACAACTATGGTGTTGCATGATCAGAATGACTTTTAGGTGCAAAGTCTGTCACTGACAAAATTGATTCTCTTTCCCAGTCCAGAAATCAGTGCTACTGGAGAGTCACGTTCTTCATTATAAAGCATGATTTAGAGTTAATCTAATTAACTTATGTGTGCAGACGTGCATGTCAAACATACCTGACAAGGGCAGCGTTGTTTTCAGCAGCTAGGGAAGATGACTAACATTTCTAAGTAGATTGTGTTTGTCCACTCCTCTCCTCCCCCCGGCTGGATGTTCTGTCTCTTCTGCAGGTTTGAAGGCAGCACTGCTTGTTTGCAGATCTCCTGGCTTTAGGGATGACAGCCTCATCATGTCATCCACTGTTATAATGTGTTGCAAGTATGCAGCAACATGCACTGACTTGTCTGTGTGTGTGTGTGTGTGTGTGTGTGTGCGCGTGCGTGCGTGTGTGTGTGTGAGATGACAACAAATTAGTGTTAAATTTGGGATGGCAGGAACTGCAGACAAACAGCTGATTTTGTTGTAATTAAATGTAAAGAGAAAGTTGCGCAACAAAAAGACAACAATAAGGAACACTTCCTGTTTGTGTAAGTATACTGAACACATCTGACTACCAGGCATGGACAGATAATGAGAAAATGGGCCCCTGAGAACAGACAAGCCTCTTTTTGTTGTGATTTATGTTTTCTTGTTGTCATTTTGTATCTTTTGTCTTAATTGTTTTTTTTTGTTTTGCCCCTTAGTTGTCATTTTGTGTTATTTTGTAGCTGTTTTGTGTCAATTTGCATCCATTTTGAGTTGCTTTGTGTCACTCTGCAGCTGTTCTGCACTTCATTGTAGTAGGTTTGTCTCTTTGTATTTATGCGTCTCTTTGTAGTTGTTTTATGTTTCTTTGTGGTCATTTTGAGTCTTCCTGGTTAGTGTGTGTCTTCACATTTTGGTGAAGGTTAGAGGGGCCCCTGAAACTTTGGTCCCCTGGGTCTATGCCCGCCAGGCCCATTAAAATCCATCCATGATACAAGGCATCACATTAACAGATTTCTAATAAAAAATCAGTCTACTAGTTGACTATCTACTAGTTGAGTTTTTTTATGCTCTCAGTCATCTATTTTTTCATCACACTTTCATAAAAAACAAACAAACAGAGTAATAATAATATCCCACCTAAAGACTTATACTAAATGTATCCATCTCAAATCTGCAGAAAAAAATGTGAAAATGAAACTTGGAAATTGGACAACATCTGGCAGCAACAATCAATTTTCAAGTTGAGATCTTGGTCTGAAGCTTTGTTGATATGAGTTATCATAAACAGAAGTGATGAGTTAAAGCTCCTGTTAGCTCTCAGTTATCAATTATTGTCACAATATTGAAGACATACTGGTGTAACAAGTTCCTGTTTTTTCATGATGCCTGAATTATCGTCACATTTATTTTGGAGGGCCCACTGCTGATAATGGTGCCACTATAAAGTTACTCTTTGGTTGAGGTCTGGCTTTCCCCTCCACTATAACATTAGTTTGACATGAAACATCTGTTTTCACATTTATCTACAGAGGAAAGTTTCTCTTGCGCACCTTAAAGGTGCCCTGTGGAGTGTTTTTTTTTCCAAACAAACAAAAGTTATGTTTACATTCAGTGTTGAGCACATTGTGTGTGTCCTTGAGAGCATTTCCTTCCTCATTAAACATTTGAACAGCTGATTTCTTCACTAGTGCTTTAAAGCCAGCATTGTTGACATCTATTTCTGGGTTCTAAATCACATGTTTTACTTTTAGTACTGCAGCTGCCCTTACAAAGTGTATATTGTTGCATGCAGTATGTATAAATAAGGTCATGTCATCTGTGCTGTCTTAGGGCTTAAATATTCTTGCTTTTGAACCATGCATACGTGGATTCTCTTCAGACCGCGTAAGGTCTCAAATAAAACACTGAAGTAGAGCTTCTGAATGTGCATTGTGTAATGTGTTAATTATCAGATCATGGTGGAGTAAAAGGCAAAAGGTGATTGATAAAATTGCTTAGCCAGCTCAGATGTCTGTTGACTTGTCATCTGCACCGTCCCATCCATCATTTTCCACCGCGCACGGGCATACCGTCCCATACACCGGTACACTGCTCCTGGTGGTTATATGCACATTGCATCTCGCAGGCTTGTAGCCTTAATTTCTAAACTCATTTGACATTCTGGACATACTAAATCTTTTTCTTGCATACTATTAGCCTACATACCCCATGTTTACAAACTTGTGGTCTTCTTCTTCCCTGTCTTTGCTGGTGCATTGCTTCATCGTTTGGCGTATTACCGCCAGCTGGTAATCAGTGGAATAGTGTGACATCACTGGTTTGACTCATAGACTGTACACAAATAATGGACGTAGTCACTGTGACGTCACCTATTGGTTTGTGGACTGCCCGTTGGAAGCAATGAGTTCATCTTTACACTCATCGCCATCTTGTGTCGCCATCTTGTTTCCGATACGGGGAGCAGACAGTACTTGGACTATGGAGGAGCGAGAGGGATCTGATGACACTGAACTACACACCTCTCTACACCGGAGACCTGACTGAGCGAAAGCGCTGCTAATTCATGTTAGCGTTAACTAACAATGTTAGTTTTGGCTAGCAAAAAACAAAAACAAAATGTATGTTACTGACCACAGAAAACTGAACAGTGACTCCTAGGAGTGTCTGTTAGTCCAAACAAACAACATTTTTACTGAACAAAACGTTCAAATAAACTGTCATTAAGTGAAAATACAGTGAAAGGGTCAAAGTTATGAGACCAAACCGGTAAACATCCTTTTTTATATATATATAACATTATATATAACTTTATTGACACGTGGATACGCATTGCTCTGCTTCTCTCCTGATGACGGCTCATCTTGTTAGTGACCTGTCAATCAAAGGTAGGCACGCCCCAAATCATACGATCCTTTATCTTCTATTTTCTTCTAAATGGGGCCATTATTAGAACTATTAACATCAAATCGTCTTGAAGAAGATTTTTTACTAGCAATTGAGACCATAGTGTTGTCCTAAAAAATTCTGAGGTAATAAATCAAGTGAGAAGTTTTCTCATTTTGCACTGAAATGAATGGACAGAATGTTTTTGCAGCCAAATTTAGTGCCCCCTGCTGGAATTTTTGGTAGAATGCAGCTTAAGGCACTTCCTGGTTTGCCTCCCTGCTCAGATCAGGAGGTTGCTGCCTGGTTTGACTGTTTATTGGTTTAAAACTCAGGGAACCTTTAAATCTTAAGAGGTCTACATTTACGCGGTATGTAGTGACTCAAGTGTAGGTCAATCATGGTCCAGTATGATTTTTCAGTGAAGTGGGAGACATCTTTTGTCCAGCAGTTTAAAGTCTAAAACCAAAAATATTCACATATTTGTTAGTTTTGTGGGGGGATTTTCTGGAAAAAGTAGTGTATATAATTGTAAGAAAATATTTAATTTATAATGTAACTTTTTAAGTCTCTTTTTTATTTTAATTACATTTAAATATGAAAAATAGATATTTAATATAAATATGATTGTATTGAATTTTTCAGTCAAAAGTTCTAACTTCAGGCATATTATTTTGTATGTCATAAAACATGTTTTAATGGGGTCTTTAATGTTATCTGCAGAGAAATAATAATATAAATTGACCCAAAAATGATCAGCTTATAACGTTGTTGGACTGAAATATGAAAGAAGCATTTAATAAGCCTATGGTGATTAGATAATCAGTTTGATAACCAAACCACATATTATGTAATTTGTTACAAATCATTTGACCATTAGTGATATTGTATATGGCAAATCATATTATATTCCTGTTTACTATAATTTGTCATAATGGTGTTTGTTTTGATTCCGGAGTCCAGAACAGTGTCCAAACCGAGCGCACGCACGCCATGGAGAGGCTGCCTCCCTCGCTGTGTTAGTGTATATACACACACACACACACACACACACACACACACACACAGAGATAAGACGAGGAGGAGCTCCACCACCTCACGCTCGTCCGCGTAAACGGGAGGCAGTTAGACGCACTTGGATTACCGGGCAGTCAACTGTCACCGCTCATAACGGCTCAGACCGGCGCACTGCCCCGCGCTCCTCTACCGCGCGCACCGCCGGTCATTAATCCATCCCATAAAAAGGCAGACACCTGGGCAAAGCCGCGGCACTAGCAGCCATCTGATTGATTTTTATTATGGGTTTTATCTCCGTGGATGGGGGAAAAAGTTTTTTATTGACGCTGCGTTAAATAGGAGCGCAGAAGCTGCGAGGCAGTCTCCGAGGACGGACAACAGCGGGCTTCTCTGAACCTCCTCAGCATCTGTTTGTCTCACTGGGGCTGCTGTTTGTCAAATCTGTTCAAGTAAGGTAAGTCACTCACTGAGGTTTAAATGTAAACTTCTCTAACTTACTACTGATGGACAGATTAGTCAATTTAGAGGGTCACATTTTCAGTTTGTCAGTCATAGCTTAAATCTCAATTTGTCTTATTTTGTGTCACATTTTCCTCTTTGCATGGGATGACCGTGACTGTTGACGCAATCCCAATTGGATTTTCACTTTCCTGTGTTTATGCTGTAAAAGGATTATTATTGTGTAGCTTGTGGAAGAGGTGTTTAATTCTAAACACCAGCTTAGCTCAAGATTATTTTAAGCAAGGGAGAAAATGCAGAATGTGACTCATTCTCATGTGCTGTACAGTTGTCTGTGATGCTCTGTTTATATGGTAAAAATAAAAAACTCAAGTAAAGGCTGAGAAGAGTATTCCGTAGATTTAGAATTGCAATGGGTCCGTGCTTTATACGTACAGCAAATTTTATTCAGTGGTTTTTGGGCTTCTCCTGAAGGAATTCTGCAAAATGCAGTGATCCACAGGGCGTTTAAATTCACCAAAGCTGCAGGAAGACCATAAACAACATAAACAACAAGCAGGTTGGGTACTTTTTTGTGAATTAATGCAAATTTATAGAGGTATTTATTCATAATAGTGAAAACTGCGCACATAAGGCACCTTGGCTTCTTATTTTCAACCAAAGGGATGTAAAGGGGTGCGTTGTAGATGAAACCATATGTCATAAACACACAGTGTACACACACACACACACACACAGACACACAGACACACACACACACACACACATACACACACACACACACAATTGTGTTGTAGCCACATAGGCTCCTGCTTCTCTTCAGAGAAATTAACAGAACAAAAATGGAGAGGCATCTGTTACTTTCCCAGCAATAAATATAATTTTACTAGCTAATGGATACACACTAAGACACACACACAAATGAGCAATCATTAACACACAATGCACAAAGGTAGACACAGATTAAAGGTCAATGCATGCAACCTTTCTGCACTGTATTAATCACACTGCCACACGTTGTCTGGAAGGAGAAGGAGGTTAAAGCTGCTTGCTTTTCCTCTCAGAAAGTTATATATCATATTTTCACATGCCAGATCCGCCCAGGACTTCTTCTCTCTTCTCGTCTCCGTGAGAATTTTTGACACAGCTTTAAGCAAATTCACAGTAAGGGAAAATAAGCATTCCTTCATGGACCTACCGGCCCGCAATCCGGAAACAAAATAAGCCAAAATCATCGCCGAATGCTGCGTGCCTCAGTTCAGTCTGCAGTTGTGGCATAGAAACAGAGCATAAAGCTGAAGTGCCTGCCTTGAAGATGTCTGCGGCTAAATTGGGATTCTTCTTTTGGGGATTCCTTTGTGTTTACGTAACCGTGTTTGGAGTAATGGCATGTGTCATCTCAGGGGTTTAATAGAGGCAATGGTGAGTGAAGCTGATATGGCTGCAAGAGCTTCTCAGCACATACTGATATACACATACTGTGCAATTCAGATGAAGACAAGAATAGCAGCAGACACATAGCGAGGCTGTCAAAGAAAGAGAGAAACGGCACAGAATGAGAGAGACAGCAATGAAGAGATGTGTGCAGACAGGCAGGCTGAGATACATACAGAGCCCTGCAGTGAGTTGGGCTGGGTTTTCATCGTGTCTGGCTGCCTTCTGAGTCTCAGAGATAAGTTCGTCATTCATCATCCCCACATGGTGTCTGTCGGTCTGGTCGGGGACGTGTGAGCGAGCGAGCCAGCAAGCGGCAAATTTGCACCACGTTTGAAGGGACAGGAGCAAGAGGTCTGCATGAGGAGATGAAAAAGGAAAGACAGGCCTTAGGAGGGACATTGTGTCACAAATTAAAATGTGTGTGTTTGATATCAATGGTGTCCAAGCTTTTGAGGAACAGCGAGATGAAAGAGAAATGGATGAATGAGAGAGATGTTGTGCAGCATCTTTGTGCTCTCGGGGTTTTGGACTACAATGCTCCTGTAATTGTGTTGCACTGAGAGCAACTGCCACGGAAGAACACACAAACACACACAGCTGCACACACTTGCACGGCAGTTTCTTTCTCCATCCCTGTCTCACACACGCACACCGAATCATGCAATTGAGAGCCATCACTCAAAGAAGGTCAGCAGACTATCCACTGCTTCCTATACCCCAATATTAATCAAGCTAATGGTCCATGTTTTATTCATAGCTACGTACTATATGTAGTGACCCAAAATGTCACTCTTTTTTCTGCCTGGGCATCATTATCATCGTGTTCATGAACAAGACGTTCAATTTATTCGGTAAGATAAGCGCATTACCAATACGGGATCTTTTTAGACCGATACTAATCCGGATTTTAAAGAGGAAGAAAGTTGTCCAATAACTGATATGGCAGCAGATACAGTGCCCTTTTGACCTGGAATCATTTTCTATGTGGAGTATACACCAATTTTGCACCAATATCACTATACAAATGCACTCAGAATTCTGTTTCCTTAAACAAACTAAACAAGAATATTTAACATTATTATACACTATGTATACATTGTACGATTTATTACATTGTCAACCAATTATAAACATAAATTCTGAGAAAAATAGAAATAAAAAATAAAATAAATATAATAAAAACATCAGAATGTGTTCAGTATCAGTCAGTTTCTCACCATTTAAATAAAGACAAAATAAAAATAAAATAGAGAACAAACATCAGTACTATATGTTCAGTATCATCCAATTGCTGACTTTTTTTTTTGCTAATTTAAAAAAAAATGAAGTATAAATAAAATAAATAAATAAAAATATCTATCTCTTTTTTAAGATCCCCTATGCATTGTTTTCTGCATTATATGTTCTTTAAAATATGTTTTCATAGACACATAAATACAGATACTGATATATACAGACATGTCAGTGATAGGCCAATATTGGCTGATAAATCGTGCTTCTTATCCTGCTGCTCACTGATCCCTTGGCAAATCAGAGGAATCAAGAATCACATGAATTAACACGATTGTGCTCCAGAATTGCCAATGTGGAAAAGTCCTCTCCTTTGACCCCGAGCTGTCTTAAGCTTGGTGAATACTGAGGACAATTTTGCTGTCATGCAATTAACTACTTACATTGGCTGTGCTGCAAACCTTGAAAGAGGAGCCGGGCTGAATGTTCGGAGAAACTGCATAATTTGGACTAACGTTGAAATGTCACACATTAGTTCCCATGCTAGCAAGCCATACATCAGGCTGAGACAGATCCAAGGGTGTGGTTTAACCTTTTCCATTACAAAATAAATTGGACCGTGTTGTAGGAGCCAGAGGTCAGGCTTTACTTCTGCATCTCATGCTACCATAGAGCAGCACACAGCTGGGCATGTGTAAAACGATAAAGACATTAAAAGAGTAGCACGAGACGCTCAAGTTGACTTAACTGAAACTATTAAACGAGCTGGACTGGTTATAGGCTGCGATTAAACTTAAGTGTTGCAATATGTGCAGCGCAGCTGGAGCCGTTCTGCACAACTCTGTCCATCTTTCATGTTGGGTGCTCTGAGTGAGTCAGATATGAACTTTACTCAGGCAAGCGTTCTTGTTTATGGTTTTCCATGAAGACAAGGGGATCTGCTGTTGTAAAATTCAATTTCACAGTCATCTGTTGCAGTTATCTCTGCCCGGCTGAGCTGTTTACCAAGTGCAGGTGGTTGGATGAGCAGTTTTGGAGTATTAAAAGCTTGCCGCATTTGATTTGGGACTGGACTCACTCAAGACTCCAGGAAAAAGACGCAAATATGATTTTTCTACATATTTATTGCAGTGATACATCTGCAGATAGTGCTGCATCTACAGCACTTCTTATAGTAGTATCAATAGGTGGTGCTAGAATAGAGTGAATGGCCGTTGGCTTGGTAAACGGAGGTTTACACATCAGAGACCGCATGAGTAGTCTGTGTGTTTGACAATTACAGAGATACAAACAGATACATTTGTGACAGTTTGACATTTTCATAAAAAATGTCTTTGTGTCTGCAGTGACATGTGACATCATTCCCTCCTCTAATACCTGAATTTAATTTGCGACAGAGCTACTCAAAGGCGCTGCAGCTGCACAGCAAATAGCAAACCGTGCTCCCATACTTCCTTGATTGATCGAAGGTTCCCCGTCTGAAATCATGAGATTTGTTAGCAGAGCTGAGAAACGTGCAGTCACACATCTCACTTTTATTACGCTTACAGTGTTTATCTTGCAGGTTTACCCTATGGTCCTAAAAATCACATTATAGGTCTTGAAACAAGAAGCAATTTGTCAAAGGGATAAAAAAAAAATGTGGCTGGGGTTTTTATAATTTAATGGACTGTTCCTGTTTTAACCGTTAAGGTAGCTCTTTTTGGAATAGCTGTTAGTGTGTGTGAAAGACTGATTAAAGCCTCCTTACAGCTGCTAAATTGGGCTTTTAATGCAACTTAAATTCCTCAGAATGATTCCTACATATCCACCAGGCTAAGAAACACTCTTAAACATCCAAAATCTTCTATTTAGGCTTCCTTTAACAAGTGACTCCTGGCAAAAACAAAGAAGTGCTAAATGTTTAATGCTGATAGTGAACTCATTTGTTTCAGAGATAACTATTAGGTTTATTTTGGCAAGATCTGCAATATACTTACACTGTAAAACAAAAAACCTCTGACAGAAGACTCATCTTTATCCTTCTGGGTGACTTTGACAGTAAATGGAACAAACACGTCTAAAGAATCCAATTAGCATGCTAATGTCCACACTTCTATTTTCTGCTGTCAGCAACAAGAAATGACATGTCCATTTTTTCTCTATATCTTGCTGGCATTTTTTTTCCATTCACAGGATTTCTTTTTTCACTTTTATTATCCTTTTTTGTCAATATTTGCATTGCTTTTCTGCCTGTTTGCTGGCATTTTTTTCTTTACTTCCCACCTATCTCATTTCATCTTCAGAGTGTCTCTTGTCTCAGTTCTTTTTTCTTTTTTTAAACCTTTTTTCTTGTGTTTATCTGAAGCCCGACTGATACACCGGCCTGCCTTCTCTTATTTGATTTCATTTTCTCTGTCTCTGTCTGTCTTCTCCTCTCTTCATCTTTGCCCTCTGTTGTTGTCCTTTAACTCTTTGTCCTTCACAGTTAATTGCATTCTCAGTCTATCCTGCTCTTTTGTCTTTTCCTTCCATCCTCCCACTTTTACTCTAAATCTTTTCACCTGCTTCCCCCTTCCGTCCTTGGTTGGAAAACACTTCCTGAGGGGTTATTCCATGCCAAAGTGTCAACCCCTGATCGGTTTCTGTCGCTTGGGGAGACACACAGAATCACAGAGCTGATGTGAAGAGTGATGGCTTGTTTAAAAAAAACATCCTCTTTAATAGTTAAAACAGTTTTTTTTTATTCAGCGTTTCAAGTCGGTCTGGCTGAAAATTCAAGGTCTTTAATTTTAGAGCAGCAAAAAAAGAGGATTCATCTTTTCATGATGTCCTTAATCTCCATTAAAATCAGCTGCTGCTTCTCTACCTTTCTGTCTGTGTTCACCTTAGATCTCCCTTGTTGTTTACCAGCCAGGTGTCTAGATTATCACTCCAGATATGCACATGCTTATTTTTTTTCATAAACACTGACATTTAGAGTGACGCACTGGAATATTTTTGGCTCTGACTCTCCGGATTTGGCTCTGTCACACTGTGCTGATGCATCTGTCTGCATACGTGCCTGCAATCTGTCATTGCGAAGATAGTGATCTTTTTATTAATGAGAACATGTATTTTGCATTACGTAGAAGACAAATTTGAGAAAAAAAAAAAAAACGTGAACATGGGAAAATGTCACCAAGATCTTGCCACTGTCAAGTCTGTGAGATTTATACAGTATATAGCTGGGGTACAGGTCCAGGGGCCCAAAGTGTCAATGGCCCCCTGGCCTGCACCTACAAATGCTACTCAAAGTCTCAAAAAGGTCACAAAGAAACCCGAAACGACTACAAAGAGACAAGACTACAAACAGACCAAAAACAACGACAGAGTGACAAAAAGACTACAATTTGACCCAAAAGACCAAAACAACTACAAAAAAACACACAAAAAGACCAAAAAGACACCAAAACAATTACAGAGAGAGACAAAGACTACTAGGAGATACACAAAGACCACAAAGAGACACAAAGAACAAAACAACTATAAAGAGACATGAAAAGATCACAAAGACACCAAAACAACTACAGAGAGACTAAAGTGACCACAAAGAGACCAAAACAACTACAAGGAGACACAAAAAGACCATAAAGAGACAACAAAGGCAACAAAACAACTACAAAGAGACACAAAGACCAAAACAACTACAGAGAGAGACAAAAAAGACTACAAAGAGACATAAAAATACCACAAAGAGACCAAAACAACTACAAATAAACACAAAAAGACCACAAAGAGACAAAAACAACTACAAAGAAACACAAAAATACCACAAAGAGACAACAAAGAGACGAAAACAACGACAAAGAGACTCATAATGGGATGTAGCAGAGGTGGGCCTTTTGCTCAGGGGCCGATTATTTCACAATCCAGCCATGGCTCGAACATAAAGACTGACAACAGAGGAAACAGCCTTGGTTTGCCCAAAGGTAACAAAATGGACTTGCTTGTCCCTCTAAAGCTATTTCCTGCTCCCAGCTCGGAAACAGCCAAGCTTTTTTGCACTTTAGTTTGTGCAGCTTTTGAAGTGCTACGCAGCTGCTTTGACAGTACAGTTCAGAAATCATCTTGGGGCCCAGAGAGACATCTAGCAGCAGCATTAGTGACACGTCAGGTCCATCTAGAAGACCCCCTGCAGTTAGACAGCCTCACTCTCAGGGGGGCTGGAAAGCAAATCCTGCTGTGGTTGGCAGTAATTAATGTAGCTTACTTTTTCCCTCCAAGGGCAGCTCTGTGTGTGTGTGTGTGTGTGTGCTGTGAGACATTGGTAATTCTGACTTATTACAATATCCCTAGACTACCAGACCACTCACAGGGTCAGCTGTAATACCAGGTGTAAACACCCCCCATTAAGGTTCCTATGATTGATTGGTGGCACCCAGGAAAAGCCGTTACGCTGACTTTGAAGGTTGTGGACAATGATTTTCTCCTCTTTCTAAAACTCATTCACTTTCTTTTTGTTGGTGTCTGCATTAGGCCGTTTTCCCTAGAATTTGGAGATGTTTTTAAGTCAGATGTAACCTTGAAGCTGTTGAAAAAGCACCAAATCTTGAGCATTTATTTCCATACCATTTGTCACAACAAGAGTGGTATTTGCACAAACACACTCTGCATAACATCTTTGAAACTTCAAACACTGCTCTTTCTACAGCCTCAGCAATGATGTCTATGATTCTGGATATTATTACACACTCCTCCTCCCCCTCTCCTTGATCTGCTAGACTGGATTCGTCATAAATGTTACAAAAAACGTAACAGATCTGACATCCAGAAACTCCAGAGTGAGGAACTGTAATAAAACTCTGCTTGCATGGCAAACATGCCCTTCGATGTAAGAGTGAGTCAGAGAAGTAGAGCGGTCCAGGTGGACTCTTTTTTCTGAGGGTATGAGAGGGCTTCAGGGGCATCAGAATGAGGCTTCAGGGGCTTGTTGTGCAAAGAGAGAGTGATTTCTCACATAACCACTCTTCTTCAAAAGCTCTCCGCTCGCAGTTGCTGCTTAACTTTATTTCTCCTTGCTTCCTATCCTACTCCCTCTTCCTCAGTGTGTCTCTTATCACTCCTAATGTTAATTGAATGTTTATTGTTTTGTTTATGACAACCACTTTCAATTTCTACCCTCTGGTCACACTAGAGCTCCTATTTTAGTTTTCCTGCAGGCTACCATGCGTACTTGTGATAACAGCACCCATCTCTCTCCCTCTGCCTGTCTTTCTGTCTCTGTCTCTGTCTCTCTCTCTCTCTCTCTCTCTATCCCTCTCTCTCTTTCAGTCTGTTTACAGCTTGTAGCACCCAGACACAGCCCACCCCCTGACCCATCAGAGCGTACTAGGAACACTGTGCCCAGGAGGGAATTGCTTTCGGCTGAAGTCCAACGACAAAATACTTCTTTAATTGCTTTCCCATAGCCCTCAGCTGCAGTGTGTTTCCTCTCCAATTGCCTATTGATGCAAGTGGGAGTTAGCGATGTAGGACAAAAGGCGTATCCTAATGGGATCTGTATCGCATGCAGATATCCATCTTTGCATAGTTTGTTGCAATCACATCGATCTTGGCCTATTTTACTATTCTATGATGGTCAGTTAATGTCATCCATTCCCTGATTTCCTCCCATTTACAACTTCAGAATTTAAACTTTTTTGAAAACTTTCTAAGAAAATAATACACAAATCTGCAGCCTCCAGTTTGATGTGTGTCAGGCTGTTTGTGGATACATAAATGCCTGCTGTTTTTTTTTTTCCTCTCTTTTTTTTCTGCCCGATTGACTCAGTAACTGATAGAAAATTTAAATTCTTTTGAAAAACATATTTAATGCGGAAAGAGGAGCAAAGGTTGTGTGGGGGAGGCTTCCTGGGAAAGGGTTCTCCCTCACAGCGATAATTAAGAGCATACTGCGGAAGAATGTGTGCATTTATTTATTTATTTCGTTCTTTGGAGCTGAAAAAGCAAGGTTATCTTTTAAGATGTGAATTATGATCTGCAGATGGAGAGTGGGGGGGTGGAGAGTGCCGTATAGTAAGTCACCTAGATGACAGCGTAGGCCTCGGCTCAGCCCATCTGTCGCCGTCTTTCTTCACTCTGAACTGGCGCTTAAGATCTTGAGGGGGATGTTTTCCTGTTCATGCAAATTCAAAATTGTTTGGAATGTTATTTTAAAAGTGGCAGATGAAAGTGACTTTATAGAAAAAAGAGCTGAGAATAAAACCGTATACTTGAGGAAGTTATCTTTGGAATCAGGATAATATTTAAATTTTAAAAAATACATGAAAAAAACATATAAATACTGAGTTTCAGGCATAGAAATTTGAGCCATATAAAAATGTTTGTCATGTCTTAGGAAAACAATAAATTATAATTAATAATAATTAAAAACGTTTTAATATGAAAAACAGACCTGTGGGTGGAATTTAATTTCAATATACTGGAGAGAAGAGATTTTATAAATTCAATACAATTAAGTTAATTTAACTAAATATATATTGGTTAATAAGAGAGAAGTTAATTTGCAGTTAAATTGACAATTGTAACTCTTAAACTGTAATGTTAAACTGATTATATCATGATTATAATTGATAATAATTAAATAAGTAATTAATTACAAGTCATATAAATCCTAATTTGTAACAAGTCAGTAATGTATTACAATAGGACAATACATTCTGGAAGCAAAATTACTACTACATATAATTATTGTAATAAGTTAGAATAAAAATAATTGTGACATTTATTATACATACATTTAAACTTCATAAGCCACTTTTTAATCACAGCAGATGCTCATAGTTTTTGCCATAAAATAAAAATAATTAAATATGAATTATGCATTAAAAACACACATAAATTCAATTTAATTTTTATCAGGATTGTAATTTTTTATGGCATATTAAATCTAATATGCCATACAATGTTGAGAGAAATTTACAATGCTGTAGAAAGACATTTAAAAAACAACATTTGAAAAAAAAAGTATTTATTATAGAAGTGTTGGCCAGTCAAAGTCTTCAACATATTTTTTTCCCCTAAATTCTAGGAAAAGTAGTTATGAATATGCCTAAACATCTTGGTTTTTAAAGCAGTATTTAGTCATAATCATATTTATTACATATTAAATATTTTTTGTCATATTAAGTCAACACTGAGTAAGCATGATTCCATTATGTAGATGATTTAAAGAACTTGTATTCAGTAAAAAAAACTACAGCTATACATAATGCATATAAAGAAAATACTGGTAATGGTATGTAATAGTTAATTATTCCTAAATAAATAATTGGGTACTTATTAAGTGAAATGTACACAAAGTAGTGTTGTGGGAGCACGTCTTCATGCTGAAACTTAATTTATTATTATTATTATTATTATTATTATTATTATTATTTATTTTATTTTTTTTTACAGTTTTAATGGATTGTTATGAGGCTGGCTGTGATAGTTAGTGGTAGATGCACTGATGCACCTGATGTTCTGCACCCTGATTAGTTAATAGTGGGGCAATTTGCAGTGTACTTTGCTGGCCAGACTCTTCCTGGGCTCTAAATGGTTGCCATGAGCATGGCACAGATAATGGTAATGGTATCAGACAGAGAGGAAATGGGAGACTCTCTTCACCTCTGTGAATATACGTGACTGTGTGTGTGTGTGTGTGTGTGTGTGTGTGTTAATACAGGAGCATGTGGACTGGCGTGTAGCCAGCAGTGTACATTTCCTCTCTTGCCAACACATGTGAAAGAGAATACCTTCAGACGCTGCTGATAAGGACTTGGGTCGTGATAAACCACTTGGAACTCAACAACCAAATGAGTGCACAGGCAGAACGCCATTGTACAGATGCCCTGGTTTATTCTCTGGAATAAGAAATTCAAATGCAAAGACAGAATATTGAAAACAAGCCTGAAATAAAGCCTAATTATCTAGTTTATTTTTAGAGCAATGACGTCAAGCTAGTCTGAGTCAACGTTTTAATTAATTGCCTTTGCATGATATTGCATGACAATGACTTTTGATGAAGTATTCATGCTGCTGTTTTTCCAAACAGTCCTTACATCCATCACTTTGAAGAAATTATACCTAATGCATCTTTAATTCTTTGGCTGAGTGTACCCTGAAAGCAACGTGACTGATATATCTGGATTGTAGTGGACATACTTCATACAGCAACACACACGTGTCTTCTCTTTTTCACCACTACAGAACTTGAAGGATCAAAGAGCAGCATATAGTATCATATGTGGTTTGCAGTGGTGGAGAGTAACTAAGTACCTTTTCTCAAGTACTGTACTTAAGTACAATTTTGAGGTACTTATACTTTATTTGAGTATTTCCATTTTATTTAACTTTATACTTCTACTCCACCACATTTTGAGGCAAATATTGTACTTTATCTTAATAAATAAATTAATCTTAATTTATTTGCCCCAAAAAAGTTTTAAAGCTGAAAAACTGTGATTCAGTTTATCCAAACAATGTTTTGGATAAAACCAATGTTTTTTGGAGCTGCTGACTGCATGAGATTAGCCCTTCAGCAACAAAAGCAAATTTTGACAGTGTTTTTGTAATTAATTTCACTGGCAGAAGGGGACTAGAAAGCTTTTAACTTGAAAACCGACAAAACAAAACAAATATGTCATGTGATATATATTTGCATAAGACAAATATGATGGTTAAACTTGAAGTTTAAGCCAGGATACACTTAGCTTATCTTAGCTTATTTTAGCGGACTGGAAGCAGGGGGAAACAGCTAGCTTGGCTCTGACAAAAGTGCATAACATAAGAACATGTTGTTACAAACTTTGTATAAATTTAATAAACAAATGGCATAAAACATGCTAATGAGCTTTAGAAGTGCTAGTAGGTGGATTTTTTTAGCTTCAGACAAAGCCAGATTAGCTGTGTCTCAGTTTCGAGGATTTTATGCTAAAGTAAGCTAATGTAGCTTCACATTTAACATTCTGAAATGATGGAGTGTTCTTCTCATCAAGTATGTTTCACAAAATGTCTTACCTTTATTTATATACATGACTAGATTTACAAAACATTTTGAGGTTTAGGCTAAATCTCAAGACTGTGTAATATATCTGTTAGAATCACACCATTAGTATTTTTGCAGCTGAAACTATTCCTTATGGGTGAGGAGATGAATGTGGGAAAATTAAGGAGGCGGCTACTTGCACATGAAATAGAGTTTTGTTATCGCCACTGCTCTGAACTGCAGTCAATAATCCATGCTCTGCTAAAGCCAGTTTAATGTGGTTTTTACTATTAGTGCTGGAGCATAACCAATCACAGGGTGTGAAGGAATAACCCATTTTACATTACGTTTAGCAGCAGCCACTAATGAATAGCAAATGCAGTGTGAAAATATTGCACCAGGTAGACTCTGAGGCATAATTCAGAAAAAGGTCAAAACTATGCACCTTTAATCAATGTTTTTAGAAAGTCAATCAACTTTACAAACTACTTTGGACATGTAGAGTGAATAAAATCTGGAAATCTGTATCCTTGTGCAGTAGAACTGTATATTTTCCATCCTCAATGATTGAATTAGATCTATTATAGAGGGAGAAGAAAAAAAGTGTCTTAATGATTTGGGAACCTGATCAAATGGCTCGGTTTTATTCCAGGTAATTCAGCTCTGGCAGCAGCATTCAGGCCTGTCATTATCTGCTGCTCCAATCAAAGTCAACATCTTTTTTTTTTCTTCCTTTTTTACCATTTCTGAAAAGTTTCTGTATTGTTTCTCTGCCCTTCACTCGCCAGACAAAAACATTCTGACCCTATGCCCTAACTACATGAAGTAAGAAATATGTCAATGAAATGTTTGTTGGGTGACATTTATATTCAGTTGAATAGCTGAATAAATGCAGAAGTCTTTCAAAGACGTGTGTGTGTGTGTGTGTGTTTAAAAAAGTGGTTGGGGCAAACAATGGTAGCCGTCTTTACTCCCAGGTATCATTCTGCTGTCACCACTTTGCATCTGTAAAAGCTGTATGCGTACATCAGGCATGATTTGTTGTTATTGACTTCATAATTATCTCAAAATTCAATGACCTATAATTAAAAAATTCTCTGCTTGTTATTATAAAATTTGAAAGAAAAATATTCTTCTGTCATGAAGACCGTTTTCTTGTTTATACGTTTCCCGAGTGATTATTTTCCTCCCCCTTTGTGTTCAATAATCAGACTTGACATTTTATAATGACATTTTCATAACAGTGTTGTTTTCTCTGCATCAATATGAGCACAATGGAATTGGTCATGGGCATTGTTGCTCATTAATTCAACATAGAATAAAACAACAATCAGAGGTTTAGGTCAAAGCAGAACTGAAAGTAATGCTGGTTGGACTGCGGGGTTGACATGGCGACCATGACACAAAAATATTTGTTGTTTTTGTGGTGAGTGTTAATTAAGCTGTGCAGAAGGTTACCACAAGGTGCTTCCAGTGTTTAAACTTTCAGAGATTTTCAGAGTCCCAAATAAAAAAAACTGGATACAGCATGTTGTCTCACTTATATTAAGAGATATTTTTGCTATCCAGCAAAACACAAGGCAACTTGAAAGAAGATTGAAGATTATGTGCTTTGCCTGATTTTAGAACTAAATAAATGTGTCATCAGCGTAGAAATGATATGGGATAACGGACAACATTTAAAAAAAAAAAAAAAAAAAAAAAAAAATATATATATATATATATATATATATATATATATATATATATACAGTAAATACAGTGACTTTTGAGCTTGTAGAAGACAGAACAGAGGGGTCACAGTATGGAATATTTTTGACATGAACTATACATTAAAAAGGAGCCTGAAAGTGAATATCTGTAACTCTTTACTTGTACATACTATAAAATATATTTTGTATTTTTCTCTTTGTTAAATAGCTGTTTTTCATTTGCTATTGTTGTGAATTAATTTTTATTTTTGTTGTTTTATTTTTTAAGTACTTTCGCACAGAATGCAAATTGAATGTAGCTAAAAGGAACATCGTTTTTTTTTTTCCTTTTTGCAGTAAGGTAAATTTTCTGATCTTTCTCAGAAAAAAAGAAAAAATTGAGGCATCAATCGATCAAGTTACTTATAAATATTATAAAACAAATGAAAAACAGCAGTTCCGGAGCCAAGATGGCAAACTTTGACAATTTAACAATAAAAGTCCTGGACATAAAATACCCCGCAGAAGCAGGAAACTCAAATTCACTTTTAGCATTTTGCTCAAAGGAGACTCAATAAAATTCCTACAGTATAGCTTAGACTATTGGCTTGACAATTGACTGCTAGACGCGGCTCAGGGTCAATAGGATGTCTCTATTTCAACCCTTTCTTGAACAACTGTTGCAAATTTGCAAAGCGGCTGGTATGAATGGTTTTGATGAGAAAAATTTTGCAGGTGAGTATTGCATTTTTTTTGTTGTGGCGTTTATTAGTCACACCACCTTGGTAAAGACCTTAAACCTCTGAAGTCCAGGAGATTTTGGTTCAAATTTGTCAACTTCCTATGCATTCATTTCTGTTTCTGTTTAGCATCTTTCAATCTGTCCTTATGTCACATGCATGGCTGTCTTTTCTCCACACAAACTTGGCTATCAGTCAGATTTTTCCTTTTATTTTAATTAACAAAGTATAAAGCTGCCAGGAACTGAAAATACAAACAAAAGACAAAGGTGTTAAAAATAGTACTAGTTTTCATTGTAGGAATAACATTTTAAATTTTAAATTTAAAAATGGTCTAAAAACATAAATGGCACACTGTGAAAGCTCCTATGATTGCAACCTTTAACTAGCTTCCTCAGCTTGTAAACATATCATATATAAATAAAGTTATGACTGTAAATAAAACATGTGAATTTTCAATAAATAGATTAACTCCTGAGGGTTAAGAGTGAGAGTGATGCTTTCTGACTTCCTTAATATCTCTCTTTTTGTCATGCACACACTGGCACCACCAATGTGTTTATATGAGTGTTAAGTAGGTTGTAACACTTTGGAATTTAATCAGACACAAATGCAGCCAATGCATAATTATAGATACACTTATGCTTTGCCTTCACACATACAGAATGAGACACTATAATCCCTCTCATTCACATTTGCTCTCACACAGCCTGAAGAAGAAATGCTCGATAACACTCCGTCCTCCTTCTCCCCACTCCATCTCAAGTCATTTGCATATAGTTTACTTAATAAAATAGGCTACTGCACATTAGTTACTTGTGGACAAGTTGCTTTCCGGCATATTGTGGTTTGATTAACTTGTATTATACACCTCTTTGCAGTTGTTTTGCCAACCCAATATTTATGGACATCATTGGCATTGTGACTTGTTTTCCTGCAGGCATAGCCTATCAGTAATGATATTTACAGTACAGTAGAAGTTTTGTGTTAAGGTTAACTGTCTATTGGTTTTGGGAAATTCGTCCTGGGTTTCTTGGAAACATATTTCCATATTTGCTAAAGATTTTCCTATGAAAATCCCATTTAATGGATTTTCCCCCCAGTGTGTCTATGTGCATGTGTCTTTATTTTGCAGTCTTATTGGATCATGCTGAACTGATATGCCCTCTGAGCCTTGACTCAAATGACTGTGCTGTGTGTCTCCGATGTGCTTTAGCTTTGCTTGCTGAAACAGCTATTTCTGTCAACCTCTTTCTTATTTCCTCCCACCTAGCCTGATTTATGGTTGAGAATGGTTGCTCCATTCACATCCTAGTGCTATCGGTTGTTCCAGTAGGTGCAGATCGTTTTCCATCTGAATAAGCCCTTTAATTCTGATGCTTTTTGAACTGTCTTGTTTGAGTTTGAGATTGAGTAGCAGGATTAGGTTGGATCTCTACCCCCAGGGTCTCTGATCTTGTCCTCGGGGATCTATTTTCTGTCTGATTCTGACCCTTGATCCAGAGGGGCTTATCTTTTATTTTTGATTTGTATCACCTTTTCTCTGCTAACAGTTCGGCAAGCTGCCATATTGTACAGAGTGTCCACTCTTCTTCTCTACAGCTCATACAGGAGCATTTTGATCCCTTTTATCATTTAGTAATGCCTTCGATGTGGTGCTTCAGAGTAACGATATAAACTTTAATCTTGTTTAAGCAAAGGATCTCTGGAGGACTCAACTTGCAAAGCCAAGCGTGGGCTTAAAATGTTTGAAATAGGAAGGGGAAGCTGGGGAAAAAAAGAGCATTCCCAAGAATCTCCAGATGGACATCAAGAGGACATAAACTCTAGTCTATATTCACTTCTAGCCTGTTTAAATGTCTTAGGTCTTCTGAGAGGAAGAAGAGGAAGAGGAAGTGGATGAAGAAGGAAATTATTACTTTCAATTACTAGGCCAATTTCTTTAATTTATGACAATGTTTCAGATATTTTAGGGAATACGTCTATTCAGTAATTTTGATGCGAGAAAGTAAAAAATGAGACGGCACAGTATAAAGAACAAGAAAGGCCGTTTATATAAAATAAACCTAGTTGGTGACACTGTTTGTGCCTCATTTGAAGGTAAGGTTGAGGGTAAGGTCAAGGTTGTTATTTTAAGTTAACCTGTAAATTAATTTCTGTACATAGATATATTGCATGTTATGATACCTACATAATTGTGTCCAGAAATTACGCATGGAAGTACTTGTTTCAACCAAACCCCTGATCCTTTTTCCTGACCATAACCAAATAGTGTTGGGGCCTAAACCTATCAATGTAGTTCTGTTTCACAACATTAACAAAGCGTTTCAAACAGCGACTGTCAAATGCTTAAGAAAATGATCATGCAACTGTTTCACAATGTTAAATAGAATGGTAATATTTTATAAGATATGATACTAACTGCATAAGTTTTCGTAAGATAAGAATCAACGATTCATTAGAACATGTTGGAAAATTAGCATAGCTTAGCATAGAGACTGGAAACAAGGGGGAACAGCTAGCCTGGCTCTATCCAAGGGCAACAAAATCCACCTACTAGCACCTAAAGCAATAATTATTTTTTTGTAAATGACAGACATGAGTTGATCAGTATTCCCATTCAACTTTAATCAATAAAAGGGATAAACATATTTCCTAAAATTTCGAACTATTCTTTCAGTTTCTAGAATTTAATTTGAGGTGTTTTGAGTCCAGGGGAGTTTTCCCCTCTCTGTAACACTGAGCTCAAGCCTAGGAGAGGTCATACAGCACACACCATCTGTCCTCTGCTCTCTGCTTTTGGGAAATGAGACAAACAAACGTCATTGGTTGGCTTGACAGATGAGATGTACACTCAGTGGAATGTCAAGAGAAAATCAAGAGGCAGAGAGAGAGGAAAAGGTTGCCAGATGAAAGGACTTTGATCCCCTGAAAATACCCTCTATTCAGTGGCAGATGTCTGTAAGCACCTGAAGAGATGGAGAGTATAAAGTGACACCTAATCGGTTCAGGAAATAAACAAAAACTTAGCGGGAAGATGTCAGTGTCAGAGAGGGAGCAGCTCATTTGACAGAACAAAGCCTGAGTTCGTAAACAGACTCATTTGTTTACTGGTATC
Source organism: Centropristis striata (assembly GCF_030273125.1). Taxonomy (NCBI): domain Eukaryota; kingdom Metazoa; phylum Chordata; class Actinopteri; order Perciformes; family Serranidae; genus Centropristis; species Centropristis striata. The sequence goes on from NC_081530.1 coordinate 15,650,137, forward strand.
AGGAGGAGAAAATGTTTTTCAGGGGATTTTATAACAGACTTGATATACTCAATAAACCTGGCAACACAGCTGAGTGGTCTCTGTAGTTATTGGAAAGCCTGTCATGTTTAGTGACAGTCTAGCCTGCAAGAATATTTGATTGGAAATAAGCATCATCAACTATGTAGCGTGAAATGTATACCAATGTGCTCAAAATATGCAGTTTTATAGCACAGGCTTTGTTACTATTGGTCGTGCACTCTGCTGTATACGCCTCAGATTCCCATATGGCATGTGTCGAGGAAATGCAGATTTGCATTGTAATTAAAGGAACAGCTGTCCTCGTGATCGCTTATTGTTAAATGATGCTATGAAACAAAAAGCTTCTTCAATGTGCAGTGTTCCTACAAGTCAAAAAGTTCTCTCTACTTCAGCCTAATACCGTTCTGCTCCAGAATCAGAGTGATAATATTGGCATGAAACTCAGCCTTTAATCAAACACCATCTCAGCAGCGACCCTTGGGATACGATGACATTAGCGTGAATTAATCACCTGAATGCAAATCAGCTGAATCTTTGAAAGCAGTAATCACGTCAGTGTTTTCCTTTTGTTAGCCAGGCTGGTTGCATGGCTGACACTGTTTAACATCTGATTATTATATTCTGTAATGATGTAGTTCCGTTGATTGGCAGATTTGCTGCTTCGGGAAAATCAAAGCAGGTGATTATGTGTGCAGTTCTGCTGTAGCCGAAAATAGAGTAGAAACTTTCCAAAGCTTTTTAGGAGAATGGAAGTATGTGAATGAAAGAATCTCTGATTAACTGTGGAAACAACACCCATAATTTCAGCAAGATAAACATGATTATGTCAGACACACTTGTGAAACCTGATATTTGGATTTATTTTTTTTCCGCAACAAAAGGTTCAGATTAAATTATAAGGTTATGTTTAAGGCTGTATTTTGTCACCGATTGTTTAGAATGACACTGCATTGTACACGTAAGATTTTGAAGAAGCACTCAGTTAGTACTGTACTTCCAAAACCAATGCAGCAGTGATGTATAGAACTGGAATCAACTGAGGTCTTCGGGGTGAGGTGTAAACTAAACCTTGTGTAAAATCTGTGGAGTGATCCTTTAGGTTTCTTTCTCCAATGCCAATGAGAAATGCCTCCCTCTAAATGTCATTTAGTGCCATAAATCATGTGAAGCTTTCATTATAAGATATGTGAAGCAAATGGACCATACAGTGATATGCCACATTGTTATGTGTAAAGAGTATTACTTCATGGTATTTACAAAGAGAACAGAAAAAGCTTGTGTAAATGAACAAAAGTTGGTCAGACAGCGGTAGCTGTTGGAGACAGATGGGGATACTCTGGATCTTTTGCCTTTAGAGTCCTGGTGGTCCCGCTGCAGATTAATGCAAAGACCACCATGACTGTAACCTTGAGAGACAGACAGAGAAAGAGAAGTGGAAATGAAGAGTGGAAGAAGTTTGCAAAAAGCAGAGTATAATGGGTGCAGGACCTGCCAGGATGCATATGGAGCATGTAATTGAGTGCAGAAAGAAGGTTGTTTTTTTGGAAATCAAGTACGATTCTTCGTCCAGACTTCAGTTATTGTTATAGCTCAATTTAAAGCGCACATAATCAGCTTTTTTGTAAAAGGTGGTGCGCTCATGGTGATGAACCCACAGAGAATTATAACTCTGCAATTCCTTCTGTTACTGCTCAGTCGCAATGATCTCATAGCGCTGTTTTCAGCTGCAGGAGGCAGGTGTTTTCAGTTTCCAAGCCCACTGTATGCTACCTATTCAGTATCAAATCTCAGACAGACAAAGTTAGCATCTAGTTAGTGAACATAATGAAGCATTAAGCCAGATATTTCCCTCAGGAGTCAGTAGAGACCCTATTTAGAGCAAAAAAGGGGAGTGAATATTGGAATTGGTGATCAGAAAGATGGCCTACATCTGCTGGATATCTAAACAGCTGCAACTGTTTGCTAGCAGTGCAGTAGTGCAGTGGGAGGATGTATGTATCATCTTTAAAGGCTTCTGCCCAGGATGGCCTCAAAAAACTGTTTTTGCAGGTTTAAGCAGACTTTTGTTTGGCCTACAGACCAACCAGATGAGTTGATTTCATGTAGCCAAATATTTGCTGTGATGAAGTGTCCATCAGCCAGACAGTAAATAACTGCTAGTTTCAGAGCTGCTGCTGTGATTGCCTTCTGTCCTACATTTTCCCTTTCTGAAATTCTGGATTTAAATAATAGGTTGTCCTGCAGAAGACATAAAGTAAAGAAAAAGAGAGATATTATGGCAGGTAATATTTAGTACACAACACAACTTTTCCAGACAGACACTGTTCCAGACAGATTGCTAAGACTTCTGTGATGCCAAATTTAGCCTCATTCAGGGATGTTACAGAAATGGAAAAACCATGTTCACATTGGGATGTTACCTAACATTAAAAAAGCAGTTATCCTAAGATGCATGGGCACACCTGAGACTATTAACCACAGCTGAATTATTAGCTGTTGGAGCTGAAGAGTCCAACATGTTCCATGTGGTCAAAAAAGAGAGAAGGAAATGGTAAGATGGCTCCCATGAGTCTGCCTGGCGAACACTGAATAACACCAATTTACATGTGATGTATGTTTCAAGTATTTGAAAGTAGCCCATGCCATTTGAAAGAAAAATGAAAGGCAGGGCCAATGTATCTGGAGGAAGTCTAGACTATGGCGAAATGATATCCACCATAGTCTCGCTACACTGCCGTAAAGCTGCAACCTCCAGGCCTTGAAAGTGAAGCCAATGCACAAGTGCCTTAAACCTTCATAATCTCTGGCCAGCAGGGTGCGACTCCAATGGTTGCAACAACAAGTCTGTTTTTATGTAAATCAATAAGAAAATGCTCATACTTCTGAATGACATGATTTATTACCTCAGTAAACATTTTCATAATGACTTTATGTTCTTCATTGTGAGTTTCAAGTCTCCTTCAACTTTCCATTGTTGTCTGTTTCAGTGTTCGTTTGGGCGAAAAGACGCTCTAAGACTGCTCATTTTGAATAATGACTGTCCCTTGCTAATCAAGCAAGCTAGCTAGCGTTAGCCGATGATGTAGTGTCAATCGTACTTTCATCATCGACGGCAGAATAATGCATTGCTGTAGGCTAATTCGACAGTAAACAGTAGTAGAAGAGATTGAGCAAGCAAGAATAAAAACATATAAAATAGGTTGGCTTATCGGACAACTTTGGCCACCCATGAGAGAAAATATGTCTTCGGGAATTAGATTTAATTGGGATTATAATTGTTCTTTCATTTCAGCACGTCTTGACCGGCAGAGCAGAAAGAACTTATTCGCAAAAAGTGTTTACATCTCCCGATTATCGCATTCACTTTTTAAAAAAAACGAGAAAAAAAAAACACCACAATCAAGCATAAGATTTTTTTAAGAATATATTTGAATGTCTTTGTTATTTTGGTGTTTCAAGCCTTTCTCATGCAAATCTTCAAAATGTGCATCAAAATTTGTTGATGGAACACAGCTTATGACTGCTATCCATTTTACCCTTTATTCTCCGTCTCTCACCTCTTTCCGCCACTCTCTCTTCAGTTCCTTTCAGGTCTAGCAGAGGAAGTATGGAGGATGTCATGGCGTTAGAGATCGGTTATAAATCAACTGTTTACACAGAGCCAGGGAGAGTCCTCTTATTACAGTAGGCTTGTTTTGAACAGCTGGAACAGTGAAGCACACAATGCACTCTTGCTTCAGCGCCCCTAACCATATTGCTGCCACTTCACTGGTGAATAACAGGCTGGATTTGAGAGACGTGCTTGAGCTTGAATGCTGGAAGGCGATATAGCTCCTTTAGGGTGAGTTACAGCACTAAATGTCTATTTAAGGCCAGAGCTTTTAATAAAAGGCATGCATGCTGGTGACCTCCAACACAGCTTCAAATAAAAATCAATTTTGTGCACTCACTGGAGGGTAATCATTGTTTTAAATTTTGAGAATGAAAAGGCTTAAGAATGCATTGCATGTAACTGGGGAGACTGTGTCTGCAATTAAATACGCTGACCTCCTGAAGATGAATCATATTATGTTGGAGGAGATAACGGTCCAATCAATCCAGACTATGAAGGCTTTGTGTATTCAGATGCATCTTAATTTGTTTACTCATCATGGAGATGAATTTCCCTGTCAAAATGTATTTGGACTTCCACTGGTCAACCATCAACACATTCTTTGGCTCTTTAGGATGCTAAGACAGTAAATCAGGCTTCATTGTAGCAGGGAAACTCATTGTTATTTTGATTAAGACCAAGCAACAACCTCTAGGTCTAAAAAAGTGAAGTCAATGCTTGAGTGCCTTAAACTTGCATTCTTTCTAACGGCCAGCAGAGGGCGACTCCACTGGTTACAAAAATAAGTCAGATTGTATAAAAGTAAATAGGAAAATAACCCTACTTCTGACCCTTGACTTATAACCTCAGTAAACACTTTCCTAAAAAGTTCATGTCTTCACTCACTAGTTTCACGTCTTCTTCAATACAGCATGATAAGTTACGGTGGCATTTAGAGTAAAATAGATGATAAAACAGGGAATGGTTTAGAGCGAGGCTGCCTTGTGATTAACGAGTCGCTACCACAGTGTACTGCGTGTTCGTGTCTTAGAATTTTGACCCTTTCACAGGGGGGTTTCAGTCAACGGAAGTTAATTGCAACATTGTGGTTGATTGAAAGTGTCTTGGCTGGACTAAAAGACATTCTAGGGAGTTGGCTGTTCATCTTAAGGTGCCTGCTTGCTAAACAACCAAGCTAGCATTAGTGTTAGTAGATCATTTAGTGTCTACGATCCTGATCAGTTCTGCAGATGTGCTGCTTGCAAAAATCCAAGATGGTGACAAACAATTGCAAATCTTAATGCCTCGAAACCTTGAGTCCACAAACCAATGGGTGATGTGTGTCCACCATATTTATACAGTCTATGCTCAAGGCTCGATAAGCCACTAACTCTGCATTCAAAAGTAATCACTGTGTCTATGATGGGCTTTTACAAATAAAGCCAACAGACTGCATGAATATCTAATTTATTTCATCATATCAAAAGCATTATTAAACAATAACATTGCCTGATGGGCTATGAGTGTCATTGTTTTGGTTCAGTGCTGAGCCATTGCTAACTAACTGAGTGAGTGGCTATTTGCTGAGCACTTGAGGCCTCATCAGAGAAACTCAACATGCAATGAGGTTTTAAAAAAAGAAGCATAAATCAAGTCATAAATTGCCTAAATTGGCAAAATGTGGAAAATGAGTTTAGATTTGCAGAAGTTGACACAGCAAAACAAGTTCATTATTTTCTAAATCTCTATTAACGGCAGGCGCCTACAGCTGTGCTGAATCAGCGGTGCCGGATTCTCTGGTATGCTAAACAAGGCCTTTCAAAGGCACATTTGAATATGTCCAAGAAATGTAGTCCTCCTTTGCTCTAGGACGACAATGTGTGAGGCTGGGCTGTGTCATAGGAGATGCAGGCTCAGCTCGGTCTTCAGGTCCTATAAAACAGTGGTTTACTTTTGCAGGTCTTATTGATGAGCTCAAGAACTAAAAAAAACACCATCTGTGATGTTCCAAATGTGTGCTTTTGAATACATTTGAAAACAAATGTTAAAAATGTATATTTTTACATCTATAACCGTGCAATTGTCAATATTAAGTTTTAGTCTATTTTTTTTCCCAGTAGGTTTAGTCGAAGCCCACTTGGGCTGCCAGAAGTATGACATAATAAACATATTTAGTTATTTTCAGATACTGGGGGAGGGGTACTGCAGTTCTTTTTCTAAGTCAAGAGGAGGATTGAAATAAAATATTAATCACTGTGCAAGGTCTTGCCTTTTGAAGATGATATTTTTGGCATTCTATGTCTTTATTTGAATCAAATAATGTGATAGTGACAGTGGAAAAAGAGAGTTGAGGAATGACATGCAGCACACTATCCAGCCAGCTTTGAATCGATCAAGGATCTCGCTGTTCAGGGCATTTGCACCTAAGTGGTGTGCACCCTAACAACTCCCCTACATTATTTCTATAGTATGAAAACTGCAGAGCTACTCTACCATTACCATACTCCCTTTTAACTGTACAAGAATTGTAAGTAGCCCTGGTCGGGGATCACTGCCCTCAGACGATCCAGCCCCCAACTTGAAATGCATTTTGTATTTATCCCCCGAGAAATTAAAAGTCCATTAATCTCTAACTTTGGACAACACAGCTGGTTAAACTTAAATCAAGAAGAACATCTTTTACATCCGAAAGTGGTGGTTTGTTAGCTCTCCAGATGTGTTGTTACTGGTCTCCTATCCACTTATAGACCATCCCCAATTTTTTTTTTCAAAAAGAAAAAAATCTTTCCTGCTGTTTTATGATTTTAGTAGTTCTGTGTCTCGTCTGATTGCTTGGTTACATATACAGTAGAACACATAAAAGGACACGGACTGAACACAGACAGATTAGTTGAAAATATGATGTGTCACCATAACGGGAACCTGTTTAATGTTTAAAGGATGTGCTAGCTGATGAATGTGTTGAATCTGCCCAGAGTCAGAGCAGAAGGCTTGAAAATGCAGCCAGGAAGGGAGAGAAACAAGCCACTGGAAAGGGGAAGGAGGGCAGAGCTTTTAAAGGGGGGAGATTGGAGAAGAAGGAAGGGAGAGAAAGGAGAGAGGTAGTTGGAGCGAAGACAGGGTGGATGAGAAAGAGATAGAGAAACGAGGTTAGAGGGGAAATATATTAAAGGAGCAGAAGATATATGGAAGTGAAAGAGAAAAGAGACCAGAGAGGAAATGAGAATGCAGACAAAAGTGGGATTTGGGTGAGGAGGAGGAGGTAAATGCATGTGAGGAAGCGCGTTCTTTTTACCTTAATTGGAGAGACTGGCATTTTGGTGTATTTTTAGATGGATGATAATGCCAAAAAACATGAAAGAGGTCGAGCTGCAGAGCTTTCAGCGATTGCACTGTTTACCTGTTTCACCTCAACCCGAGCTTGACTCAAACACAGAAATATGCTCACTTCAAAACGTGACTCAGAGCCGAGTCGGTCCACATTTTTTACTTATTTTTAAACATTTTGTTGCACTTCTACGTATATATCCGTTTTATCATGATACCTCTAAACTACAGCCAACAGAAAATAGTACACGTTTTAAGATTGATTATCTACTTCCAGGAAGCCATGCTGTCATTTATTTCAGTTCTATTTAACCCTTTATCAGGCGAAGAACTATATTTGGTAACTTTAGCGAATATCCAAAATGAGGTCCCCATGTCTCTCTGTTTGGTCGTAGAACCACATGGATTTCTTCCAGCTAATCAGCAAAGATCATGGTGTCATCACACCATGACCTCTGACCAATCAGTATGATAAAAATATAATAATATTAACTTTATTGACCTTGACCTCAAATGTAAAAATGAAAAATTTTGAAAAAAAATCTGCAAGAAAAACAGTCGTACAAACAGTTATTCTTCAGTGACTTGTAATAATAATTAATATTTAGAGAGAAAAGTTGCAAATTTACGAGATTAAAGTGGCAAATCTACAAGAAAAAAAGTCGCAGATTTAAGAGATTTAAAGTGGCAAATCTGTGCGAAAAAAGTCGCAGATTAACGAGAAAAAAGTGGGTGGAAAATAAACTTTTTTCTCACAGATTCACCACTCTAAATCTCAGAAATCTGCACATTTTTTTGTCATAGATTTGCCATTTTAATCTCGTAAATTTTTTTCTCAAAATTTGACCCCCCTCCCCCGGGTCCATATGTTTTTTGTTTTTTTTACACAGTCCACATTCTGGCTGTATGTAATATCCTCCAATATTCTCTAGATTTGAAATTTGGAATTTTCAAGTATTTCAATGAGTGTCCTATTAAGGGTTAACCATCAATTTATGGAGAGTTGAAACAGATTTTTTTCAGCGTACAATTTGTGATAATCCATTATTTTTTCAAAATTAGAAGTCAACCAAAAAAAAGAGAAAAAAAGAAAAAGATAATATTTTGAAGTTAAAAAGTGTAAGTTTAACGAAATGAACAAAAGAAAATGCAAACTGAATAAAAAATCTCATTTATGTTCGTTTTTTTTTTTAGAAAAGAAAAATCAGGTGGCAAGTTCTTGTCTCCCCGGTTCAGATTATTATATATTCCATTTCATAATCCTTTGAAAAACAACTAAGAATGGATAAGAAAAAGAAAATCATCTTTGGAAGAAGTAAAATTTTTTTTTCCTTGAATAGACTATCCACTATACAAGTTGTGATAATCCATCATTTTGTCGAAGTCATATATGATAATGTAGTTTATTTTAAAAATCTCTCCACCATCATGGTACTCTGATATCATAGTTTTAATACTTGGCCGGATAAAAGCCTTAGATTTAATTCAGTGCTTGTTATATTCACATGCTCAAGCCTTCTGACGACATCAACCCATAAGCAAACATTAATGCCATACAAAGAATGTACTGAGGCTTAAGATTGTGTGTTTGAATGCACCATCTAAGAAGAGTTTTAAAAACGATGTGACTACTTTCTAGTTAAAAAATAACTGGCGAGAAAATAATTTAATAAAGATGACAAAATGTTTCATGTTGTATGCTGATATAAATGCGTGAGCTGTTGCTTTAAATTGCTCTCTTTATACTTTTATAGCTTTCCCTTTCACCTATTGGTCCCCACAGACTGTATTAAGTGTGATAAGGAAAAATGTTGCAACATTTGTTCTGATTTGTTTTTTACACTACAAATGTATGCATATCTTCGATATTCAGCTTGCTATGGGTTCATTGATATCAAATACTTGTGCTCCTTGTAGTTTCTGAGATACAGACATTTTCGAATTATATAGTATTTGGGCACATTGCAACGTTTTTTTTTCCTAAAAAAAAAAATAAATAAATAAAATATCTTGCCAAACAGTAATTCCATGTGCCAAAAGATTAGATTTAGTAAAACAAATCTAGTCAGTTTGACCAATTTGGAAAATGTCTTGCAATGTGTGCCCAGGCAAGCCCAGAGAACACATAAATTATATTAAAAAAGTCAGTTGCAGACACAAATGGGTTTATTAATCTGGTTGTACACTGTCACCCATAAAGTAGGAATAAAATATTTTTTTTACCTCTTTGCTAAAATGATTGTGACAATGTGATTAATTAATGACAGATAAAGTGTAGGCTATATCATCTTGAAACTTTACTAATCAATCTCTACCAAACATTTCACAATGACAAAATGATTCCAACTTTACAGGCGACCATGTATTAGCCCAAAGTTCAAATCAATGAGAATGGAAATATATGGATTTTTCTATGGTTTTCTTATCAGTGTTTTCATTAAGTAGCTGGATTTGTCCGGAACTAAATCAGCCATATTATCTCAATTAAGAACGTGTTTATTGATTTACTAAGAAGTGTCTGAAAACAACATTTATATCATATTACTAAAGTAATATAATTTTACTAGAGTAAAATGTGCTCAAACTACATAAATCTGATCATTTTCTTTTTTTTAAATGCATTGGGCACAGATAAGAATTGTATATGCATATATTACATGTGCATCATTAATATTCCTGTGTTTATACCCAGAAGGCCACACAGGCAGGGAAGGCACCTGATGCCTTCCCTGATGTCTTTGACAGCACAGCCAGGAGGACATGACATGCTGTGCATTAAATTACATACTGAAATGGGAAGCATGACTATGAATGTGTTGTTGTAGAGTTGTTAAACTTCTGCTGCAGTAAGCAGTAAGGATCCCTTTAACATAGGCTGTAGATTATGTAGCCTGTAGATAAGGGAAAATATTTTGCTCTTTAGACAAGAATTATATGACAGCCTTGTGTGCAAGGTCCACAACCTGTCCATTTGTCAAATGAGCCCACCTGAGCTTGCATTGTAATCCAGCTCATTTGTAATGGGACGCCAAATCACGTTCATGTGGCTGCTCCCTGCAGACTGACTGATGGGCTCTGGGAGATGGAGCTGCTGCATCGTCCATCACTTTTGTGATGTCAGCACAAATCTGTGTTGTCACCGTGCCTGTGACCGCTCACTGCGAGACGAAAGAGAAGAGATGGGTGGCTCTGTCTGCTGCTGTCAGACGGATGTAATGATGACAAAAAGAGAGGGAGAAGAAAGGATAAGGCGGAAAGTTAGAAAAAGAGGGCAGAGGAACAGGGGGTGTGACCAAGGTGAAAAACACATGAATAATAACACTAATAAAAATAATAAGAACACTTTGATTAAGTTTTTATAGAGATTATGGGAATAACAAAAGAAGGCCCAAGGCAATAGCCCAAATTGTACTTTTGTTCAAAAATCTTTCAAACTTGTAGTTTTTCGCACAAACAAAAGTACAAATGTACTTCGTGTCAGACTTGAGTTTAAAAGGATTGCTATCGCAGTTGACAACCAAAGAGAATAGAGATAATGGAGGCAGATGACGGGTGGAATGTACATTGAGATAAGATATGTAAGATCAGCCACACACTCATTATGTACGTTTGTAAAGTGCAAAACTCCAGGGAGGAAAAGTCGCTTTTCAAACTAAAGCAATGTCTGTCCAAGGACACTAATTCAATTCACAGTCATCTCTTTTTACTTACAGTCACCACGCAGGAATTAATGTGTCTGCTTTAGAATCTAAGCAGTAATTAATGAGGCAAAATCTGATTCTTTCAAATCCCCGGTTTTAACTGATTGAATTTTCACTTGATCTACAGCAGACTGGAGAGCTTTACATGTATGCTATGCACTCATCCTGTCTGAGTGCCTTTCCTTGTCTTCTCTTTATGGGGTCTTGTCTCCTAAATGAGATACACATGCTTTAAGTCTTGCTGATCATATCAGATTGGACCTAATGGCCCGCAAAATGCTCCTGGGACTATGTTTAGAGACGTACGAAGAGCTAAAGGGTAAGACAGAAAGACATGGCTGTAGAAGGAATGCACACCTCCTCCCGCTGGAAGTCAAATATAGCTGTCAAATGTGCAGCAGGTATTAAAATGTGAAACTTGCCGTTAGTAAATGTATTATTGATGGAGTGAGAGGGTGTTATAATGCTGAAAAATACTATTTGATAGAGCCTGGATAGCTGTTTTCTCTTTCTCGTCTTTCTGCTAAGCTGAGCTAACCATCTGCTGGCTTTAGCTTCGTATTTAGTGTACAAACGTCAGAGTGGCAGCAATCTTCTCAGCAGAAAGTGAAAAAGCACATTTCCCATGATGCTGAACTATTCCTTTAAGTGGATGGTCACTTTTCTCCCTGTCCTCAACAATACAGTGAGATCTATAGAATCTCTCACTCCACAGCAGCTCATAAGAAGCCATTGTGCCAGTTGTCTTGATATGTCTCTGTTGACTTGTAGAAACACGTTTCCATCAGAGAACACCCCCACTTTTAGACAAATCCACATGCCCATGCAAACCCGGAGGTGATTAGTTGATAATTGACTTGTGTGAAACTCTGCTCTGGCGTAATGATGGTTTTTATAGATCTTCTCTTCCTACAGGCCATTTTGGGATCCATTCTTTCCCTCCTCTGCCTCCTGTTATCCTTTGTGTTAGATTGGTGTTTTTTTGTGCTTCTTTGTGTTACTCTCCATCTTCTTTTCAAAGCAGAGACATGGAGCAGTCGACTTGTCTCTGTGTCAGTGAGTGAGCTTTCCAACATGCTGGAAGATATAGGCCTAATGTATTTGACATGATTGGTCATACTGGAATTATTGATTAAAGTTTTGCATGTTGGGGCTGAAAATGGCTGAGTAGACACAACGATTGACATTGGGGCTGAGATTCGAATTCAGACTGGAAATGAGGTTTACAGTAATAGGCACTAAAATTACTTTTTTATTTATATATATATATATATATATATATGGTATATATATATATATATATATATATATATATATATATATGGTATATATATATATATATATATATATATATATATATATATATATATATACACATATACATGGCTCTATCCTGATTGACAGGTTGATATGGTAATGACCTTTCAATCACATGGTAGCCATGACCTGACTTTCTAAAATGAACATAAAGCTGTATTGTAGATGATTTTAAACTAGTGATTGAGGCCATAAACTCATTAAGAAAATGTTTAATGAGGTAATAAATCAAATGGGGAGGTGGGTAATTTCCCGTTTTACTACTGAAAATGCAGGTTTAAACTAGATTGATTAATAAAAGCAATTAATAGAAGCAATTAATTTTTTAAATAATAGTTGACCCATTTAAATATTCGAAAATAGTGGAAAAAGCCAACCAGCCAACGTGATGTAATCAGATTACTTGTTTTGTCCTACAAACACAGTATATTCAGTTCACTATCATGTAACAGAGAAAAGCAGCAAAAATCAGCCATTGGTGGTCATTTTCTCCTCTAAAAAATGACTTAACAATTATTCAACTTAGTAATTATTGATTAATTTCCTGTCAATTGACTAACAGATTAATGGACTCATTTAGTCTCAGCTCTACTTTATGCTATGCAAATGATACAGCTGGTAGGTCTATATTTGGGCCTGAGACAGACAATAAAAAGTGATAAGACAGGTGACATATGGCTCACGTTATTGATAATAATCATACTATTAATTTTGAATGAGAAATTTGAGGGAGATTGAAGGGATCTCTGGTCAGAGATCAGCACTCCTGGCCTTAAATTCTTGGCAGATGCAGTCCCATGTATATTTGTCATCCTAAGTAGCCTACCATCAGTGTGCGTCTGAAAGCCAAAACAAATACCATCAATCCTGCTAACCTTCGCTGGACTTATACGACTTGCTCATGCATGTCTATCAGCTGGAAAGCCTGCCCCCTGAGCCACTGCGGGGTGTGGACAACTACCAGTAGGTCGTCCTTGCTGTTCAAACTGCAGACTGATGGGTTTCCAACAGGGACTCCGCGAGCCAAAGCAAAGAGACCTGAAGTGAATTTTTAATCTCACATGCACTCAGTTAGTAACTGGCAGATCTCCTGCTGCCGTCCTGCAGAGCGGAGCCTCTGCAAACAATGATTAATAGCCATCAACTATTTTTGTCTGACTGTGTCTGTCTTTTTTCTTCCTCCTCTTACTCACACAATATAGCATTTCCCTTTCATGCTATTGTTTCATGTCTCTCTATCTCTCTGACACACACACACACACACACACACATAGAAAATGTGAAATGCCACAAACTGCGGTGCCTTTGCTGCAGTGTTTTGCATTTCAGATTAATGATTGCTGTTGCTGTTTTCTCCTGAGAGGCCATAATCCTGATTTGAAACAGCCATCTGTTTGTTCAGTCAGTCACTTTCACGGTAGACAACTTGTTTTCTGATACTTTTAACTTGTCGTTCTCTTCTCTCTCTAGAGATTCGCCTGTGAGAGGAAGATATGAAGTTAGCTGGCTCCCTTTGGATCCTCTGCTTTCTCCTGGCGGTAAGCTCTCATTTTATAATTCAAGGAAAAGCCGTAAGGTAAACTTACTCTTCTCTTTGTGCCCATTATATATGCAGCGCACGTGTGTTTAATCATAGGATTCAATTTTCATTAAGTGGACATGTAATGTGTTGTGGTCTAGTGCCCCTCTTTTCTCAGCAAAAAATCTCATGATTAATTTTCACTCACCATTTATAATTGATAATTATAGTTTATAGTTAGCTCAGCTTGTTCATTACAAACTTGGACGACCCAAAAGAGAGTGTGTGATCCATGACCGCACGTGTCTGCATGTGTTACTATATGTGATCATTTTTATGCAGATGACATACAGTGTACAATGTCAGTGTACAATTTTACCTGTATTTAAAAGCCAATGTGCATTTGTAGATTATTTATAACTCTACATTGTGTTGTCTTGTGGACAAAATGTCCTGCTTCCTGTCAGCAATTTATTGCTGGGCACCAAATATGACAACAATATAACCTAACCTGTACAAGAACAATGCATTCACAGACTCTCTTCATAAACGCTTTCTGTGACAGTAAAACCATGAACAGTGCAGCCCTGCTACACACATGCCTCAACACATTTCTTCTGATTAATGTAAAGACATAAAAACATAATTTTTCCAGTGGAAGCTAGCAGAAGTGCAATGCATATGATTTGAAAAAAATAAATAATAATAAACTTCCTGTTAAACACAATATATTCCCATTTTGAAAAAAAAGAGCAGAAAGTCTACATAACAACATATAAAGGGATTTTAAAAAATATATATCTTTACTTTTATTTATTTTTCTAACAAATGTTTTTTGTGTGAGTGAATTTAAGTCAAATTAGTGTTTGGTTGTTTAGATATCTCAAAATCTTTTTCATTGTGCACCAAAGGGAAAATTAAACTAGTGTTGGTTTATTCATTATAAAAATTATGTTTATCAGATTTTTCTTCTTTCTTGCCAATAAACTGCACATATTTATAACCATAATGAATTCTAAATACTTGGAGAACTCTAACCTTCAAAATAAAAGTCTCTGCCAAATCAACATCATATTTTAAAGGGATTATAATGCATAATTGAGCATCTAACAACATTTTCAGTTGTGTTGATTCCAGAGATAATATGCCACAACCGCACACATATATTGAAGCATAAAGCATATTGTATGTATTTCTGTTTGTATGTTCATTTTGTGTATTTATTTTCAGGGTGTGGGAATTTTTTGGTTTGTGCCCATCAAATGAGCAGTTTTAATCTGAGGCACCTATCATCTGATTTCAAATCATCTTTGAGGTTTGAGTCATATTCACAGTGTTTGAGAAATTACATCAATAATGAGGTTGTAACACAAATGTGCTATTTCACCTTTTGGCTCTATGCTCTGTCATTCAAAAATATACTGATTTTCCTGACAAAAGGGTCATTCTTTTATGAAACAAATCAAACTTGGAAATGCCCTTTTAATGGATTCTCCCTACAGATTACAACATACCAATTGGCTTAATGAGGATCCTATAATGAATGGTATTTCCACCACCATGGCTCTAAATTTTGCAAAGTTCAGAGCCGATATTCATCTTGTTCCAGACAGGCTTAAGGGATGTCGGCATTAATCACAGGGGACGTGTTCTCTTTGGGATTTTTTCTGAAAGCTTTTACTGCAGAAAAAGAAGGTCTTTCATGAGTCATCGTGAAATAACAGTCTGTTCACTATTCTTCGGTGTCAGTGTGAAGTGCAAGTTTCAACTTCCTTTGCTGTTCAGCATCAAGCTTGAAATTGAGGTCCAGAACAGTATCCCTGCCAACGGTTTTGTATCCACGCTGTTCTGCTTTCTGTAGTTTTTTTATTGAGTGGTCT
Source organism: Centropristis striata (assembly GCF_030273125.1). NCBI lineage: Eukaryota > Metazoa > Chordata > Actinopteri > Perciformes > Serranidae > Centropristis > Centropristis striata. The sequence goes on from NC_081530.1 coordinate 15,665,494, forward strand.
TGTTATGTTGATCGAGGAAGATGGATGAATGAAATAGGTGAGGATCATCTTTTGATATTGGTGGTGGCCTGGTGGTCGTATGTATGACGTCATTTACTTCAATGTTTGGAGTGACATCATATGTACGGCTGCTAAACTGCTACATGGGACATCGGCATCCTCACAAAAGTAGTTTTTTTCTGTATATTTTTTGCCTTTTACAAGCTCTTACCGGACAGGTAAGAATGGTCTAATGAGAACTCCTTTCGCCTCCTCAATGAAACAGAGGTAGGAGGTTTGCATCTCAACTGTGATAGGACATGTGGAGACAATCTCCCAGGCAAAGTATTAAAATTCATTAAATAATTCAGAAAATGCAAGTGCATGAGCCCGGCACTCTGAGGGGCTTAATTTTCAGCCCCAAAAATGTGCGAGATAAGTCACAGCAAAATGGGCTCTTTATCCTTCAGTGAGCAGCATTATCAAAATCAGCATTTCACACTTCTTCACAGATTCTTCATTTTTAATGCTACCTCCAAATACAAACAATGGAGCGTAGATAAGATTCATTTGGAGAAAAATCAGCTGCTTAACTTTTTTTTCTCTCCCTTTAATGAGTTACATGAATAGCGAGTGAGTAGAATTTCAAAGCAGAGTAAAATCCTCATCAGATCGGCTTTGAAGAAGCCCCAAAAACTTTGCATGCTTGTTTTTCCCTTTTATTTCTTATCAAATATAAGGGTGTGTGTCTTTATCTAAGCATGATAAAGCTGTGAAGTATTACAAATTTAGCCAACCTTGTCTTCAAAGATGATATTTATGCTTTATCTATGACAGTCAAAGAAATGTAGATCAGAGCACAAAACACACAGGAACATCTTCCTGTCTGCACTTCATACTGTGTTCCAAGTCAGTATGAGACATGTTTTCTTTCCCCTTCCTCTCACCTCTTATGTCGTGTTGTCTCCACAGCGCAGTGTGGCAGGAGGCGCTGAGTCAATCTCAGATCCATCACTCAGGCCTGGACATAGCATGACAGACGGACAGGGCCAGGCGATGAGTCTGGGTCAATATAAATGTCTTGAGCTGTCCAACAAAGACCACCAAGAAAACAGAACTGGTGAGAGAACAAAAGAATTTTACAGCTTCTTAATGGGCACATATTATGTTCCCTTTCAAGTTCATACTGACTAGAACATATTTGCATGCTACATTTTATTGCCCGTGGGTGAGCCAACTGCGCAGGGTCTCTTCCATGGGCAATTGTATGCAGAAATATTCAAATGTACCATTTTTAGAATTCGGGAAAATGACATTTATACTGCATGAGGAAAACTGCACGGTAGAAAATCTGTGTTGGTAATAACCCAAAATAGTCAATATGCTTTTTTCCTTTTTCCTTCCTCGAGGTACGTTCTGTGGGCGTATGTGGGATGGCTTTTTGTGCTGGGATGAGACACCAGCTGGGATGTCTGTAACACTAAACTGTCCAGATCATCCTGACCTGGACCCAACTGGTAAGAAAGATGTGCACTTCTCGCACCAATAGACAATGACAAGCTCTCTGAACGTTTTAATTTCAGTTCAGCAGACAACACAGAAAATGATCCAATCTTCTTTGTGTGATAGAGGTCAAAGGTCATGGGGATGATTATATGACAAAAAAAAGGCTAGCCGGCTTGCATGGGGCTCCAGAAAGCTTGGAGGATTTTATGTTGTATTATATGTGTGACAGTCAGGGGAAAGTTGGTTCATTATTCAAAGTTTTTAGCTTTTTTTGTTTTATCAACTCATAATAGTATTTTAGTGGTGCAATAACATTATTAGATGGTTTTAAAATGTAATTAAACAACTAATTGGCATCACTGTTTCATGCTTAAAAATCACTGACTGTGAGCTGTGTGGTTACTAACTGACTAGTAGCGTCCAATTAAATCCATTCATCATCTCTCTGCTGTTCCACCACCCCAACCTCCTCCTTATACTTACATCTGATTTAATGTCCATTTAATTTTTAAGGAGAGTTTACTCCTCGAAGCAGAAATCCTATTACTGCTAAGATGTTTAAGATTCTTTCCACTCCCTGCAACAGCCGAGCCTTTTCCACAAAATCTAACCACAGCGAGGAATCATTTACTATAAATGATCAATTCCTTAATGCAAGTGCCTCCTACCAGGGTGCATAATGTACTGGAACTGCATTTTATGCATCATCTCCTATGCATTTATGGTTCATTTTGAGCAGCATGAAGATATTTACTCATATAAGGAAGATTTCCTGATCCATCATTAGAAGGAGTGGCAACCTGCCAAATTCTCTGCTGTAGAGCTTTTGCCCTTCCCAGAGAACAATCACATGTCAACAATAAGCATTGTTACATCATTTATTTGGGTTTTTCTATTCAGTAAGTCATGCTCTGTATGTTGCTATTTTTAGAGGTTCATGTCAACTACCCTAGTGGCTCTAATGTGAATTATCGTCTATTGGTCAGTCCATTACTTGGGTCCTGACTAAAACTATTTGGTGATTGTCATGAAATGCGGTACTGATATTTTGATGCCTAGAGGGGGAATCCTAAATATTTCATCTAGTGGCACCAGCAGGTCAAAGTTCCAACTTATTCAGTGAAATATCTCAATATCTACTGAACCAGTAGAGGGTTAGAGGGCCATAGGATATCATGATTTTCTTCCCTTTACCTTTACCATAATTTGCCACTGGGTGGACATATACATTTGTTTGTTTTTTTCGAATAAATGCCGGACTTTCACCCAGGACAACAGGGTTAAAAAAATTAACTTGCGTCGTTTACGTAACTTCCATGGCTCACGTCACCCACTACTTCACCTCCGGCATTTACGTACATTTATCTTCACTTTCGGCATTTACGTGCATTTATTTACTGTTTAAACTATCTTCTATAACGCCTTACCAAGAAGTAAGGTGTTATAACCTAGATCAGTGGTTTTTAGCCTAAATTCACCGAAACTGCAACTGCTTTTGTTGCAGCCAAATGTATAATGACATGTGTGCTATTTGTAGAACAACGTGATCCGCAAAACGCTCATAAGGGTCATTTTGACAAACGCTCAAATATGTAGTTATGGCTGGTAATGACAAATGTTCTATTCTGTCGTTTAGGTTGGAGATTTTCTTGGTAATTTGGTAATTTTTATAGTGATCCCTTCATTTTTTATTTAGCCCCATCATTTAATTTGTCCAGTATTTTGGTTTATGACCAATTACGTGCAGAACTCCTGACCTTCCCCTCAGGCTCAGCGATACTTTGTGTGAAGTGCTTAAAGCTAGAATCCGGCCCTTTTACACTGAGAAGTAGCCGGCGTTCCTCACATAACTATTTAAGTCTTTTGCATGCAACATCTGGGTACTCATAGTGCACTGCTTATTGTCAAACTTGTGAACTCAAAAGAGCAAGTGTAAGTACAGAAGTCTGCGAATAGACACAGCATTTGTCTTCATAGCAAAGAAATCCCAGTTGCTTCTGTATGCCACAGTGGAGAAAGAATTACAGGAGAGTGAGTGCAAAGGACAGCCAGTATAACAGATTTATAAACTGGATACAAAGTAAATCAGCAGCTTATTGTGTTTTACCAATCAGGCTGAATGAAAACAGACAGTAATTTGTATTGAAATTGACTGTGGAAACTGATTATGTAAGCAGACTTAATGTTTGGATTGTGGTATACTACAGCCTGAGCATTTTTTTCTGTTCACTTTGAGGAATGCATTGCTCGTTTATGTCTACTTGAAGAAATCCAGAGTCGTGTCAAGTCTGATTTAGGAGATGCCATATGATGCAGAGACAGAGGGGGTGAGGGAGAGGACAGAGAGGACTGAAGGGTATATAGAGAGAAAAAGAGAAGCAAAGAGGGATTATAAGAAAAAGACAGAGACGTCTGAGTCAGGGAGATGGATGGGGAGAGAGAATATGAATGAGAAGAGAGAGGTGTTTTTGTAAGAGATGGCTCGTAAAGGATAGTCCCAAAATGCCTGTGATGTTAAGAGTCCCCTTATGGCTCCTTATGTGAAAGCTGATGCTGTTGATATGAGGCTTTGGGGGGAGGAGGCGTACAGTTGGATGTTGATGCTGAACAGTTGATGAGCTGTCGCAGAAGACTAGGCAGTCGGGCAACGGTTGTTGTTGTCAGGACCAATGTGATCTTATTCTTAGCCTTGTCATGGGTCTACAGTACATGTGGTTTAAAGCCTGATATCTGAGAATTTGCCAGAAGATTTCCCCAAAGAGGGAATTTTATATTTGACATAATGTTTGATGATGCAGGCCAAGTTAAATTAATCAAAGTCGGTCAGTAAAGCCAGGATTCACGGACAGATTTATGTGTTGGGATGATGCTGGAAAACAAAGACAGAGCAAAGAACAGAGATTCTCTACTGGACACGAACCTAAAATAGAAGCAATAATGTGCCTATGAGTAATCTAATACTGTATATGGAGCTTTCGGGGTAATCATTGATGCGGTTATGTCATTAATTGTTTTTTTTCTTTGCAGAAAAAGTGACCAAATATTGTGCGGAATTGGGTAACTGGATCGAGACTGGGTCCACTTGTCAGCACAAATTAGAGGTATTTAGTTACTGGCTTTTCCCAGTCAGTGATGGGAGAATGAGATTGAGTCAGTCTCAGCTGCTCCGTACACTCAATTTCATGCTGAACTATCTTTTTTTTTTTCTTAGAGGGAAGTCCCCCCTTTTTTAGGGGATGCTGCTGGAGAGCCGACCACAGAGGCCACAGGGGATATTGAAGAAAAAGGTGAAGTTGTGGAAAAAATGATCCTTGAGAACGAAAAGAAATGCTCAGAGAAAATGAAGCAGGATCCACCTTATAACAAATCAGGTAGTGATTATGAGTAATTCTGGTGTATTATGAACGTGATTTGTACGTTATGAGATTTTATGTTGGACTTTTGATCAAGAAGCCTGTAAACATGCTTTTGCATGTTGGTGCTGCAGGGCTGCACTGCAGTCGTGACTGGGATGGCTGGCTGTGCTGGGACGACACTCCAGCAGGAACCTTCGCCTCCCAAAACTGCCCCAATTATTTTCAAGACTTTGACTCAGCAGGTAAGCAAAATACTTGCTGTATCATATTACCGTGCCCTGATGGAATCACTTTTAATCCTCTGTTGACTGTATTTAAAGAAACTGGACTTAATCCCATAATTGTTCTTTCCAGAAAAGGTAACCAAGTACTGTGGAGATGATGGTCAGTGGTTTCACCATCCAGAGTCCAAAAGGATTTGGACCAACTATACACTCTGTTCAACCAACCATGAGAGGAGACTGAGGGTAAAGTACATACAGGTTCAATATTCCGTCTATATGTACAATACTAGGGACATAATGGAAGCATTATCCATTACTGCAGTGCAAAGTAGTTTTAGGATACAAAAGTGCATCAATTTAGTCTGAACTAAAGTTAGCACTGTGACTGCAGAAAAAACAATAAATTTGTCTGCTGCAGAGACCAGTGGTGCTCTGAGCTGGTGAAGGATAATCATTTTGACCTGTAATCAGGGATGTTAATTTATTTTTTTTCTTCTTCTGAACAATAGAAGACCCTTGTTAAAGATCATTAACTGTTGGCCATTAAGAGACAAACAACTGAGTCCCAGTTAATTACCTGGAAAAGTTGTTTCTGTGTTCAGCATCGGCAGATATCTATTTATTGGCATATGTTGCGTAGCTGTTGGTGTTGGTTTTGTCAGCTCTTTAAAAAGCTACTGCAATAAAAATGCATGGGTGATTGCACATGCTCATCTCATTTGTATTTACTTTTACTTATCTATCTATCTCTATCTATCTATCTATCTATCTATCTATCTATATATATATATATACATATATATATATATATGTATGTATATACATATATATATATATATATATATATACATATATATATGCAACATAAGAAGTGAATTACATGCAGACCACTACAACGTCTGCAACTCCATAAAACTTTTAATAAGGTACGCACACCATCCAGCACAAACATATTCGCTGGAAACTATTTGAATATTATTGGAAAATCAAACCTTGTAGCGCACTTTAAAACTCCAAAAGATAGGTAGGCTAAATAGACTTACAGATGAGATGAGTCAGGCATGGAAATCCAGAGTGAATTGTGTTACTGACCAGGTGTAGGCCTATCACACAATGGGGCGGAGCGCCACTAACTAATCGGAAACAGTACACATCCTACGTAAATAATGATAGTTTGAAAAATGAATGGATGCACACCTTCTTGCCATGCACAAGCCACATAGAAAATCTTAGGTCAGTCTGACACACACACACACTTCTTGCTGTGTCTTGTGTTTTTACAGAGGGGTTTGTCTATATATTTATTAAGATTGGCGGCTGTAGCTCAGTTGGTAGAGTCGGTTGGCACCCAACCGAAGGGTTGGTGGTTCGATCCCTGACTGTCGCAGCCTACATGCCGAAGTATCCTTGAGCAAGATACTGAACCCCAAATTGCTCCCGATGCTGTGTTCATCGGTGTGTGAATGAATGGTGGCAGGGGGGACCATTTAGGGTATCCTCTGCCACCAGTATGAATGTGTGTGTGAAAGGGTGAATGAACGCAGTCTGTAGTGTAAAGCGCTTTGAGTGGTCGCAAAGCGACTAGAAATGCGCTATATAAGTGCAGGTCCATTTACCATTGTTGAAATGATAAAAGGAGACATCCCAATTTCTAATGTATCAACAAAATAAAATAATAGCTTTGAAATTTGCTTTATCCAATGTTCAGATTTCTGTCTTGGAAATGTATGCAAATTGGGGCATATTTAATTAGTTCACACCTAATTGACATACATAAAGATACAATTTCAAAAAACTTGTAAAAAGTGCAAAAAATATAGTCTTAATGTAAATAACAAACTGGGGAAGTTTCATTGGGATATCTATAGGTTAAAAAATGACTATTCACCTGTAGCGTCTCCCCTTAAGTCTTATAGTTGGTTAACAGTAAATTGTATATTCTGATTAATTAACTTTCCTAAATGTAACAGTACCTCTCTAGTTGGTCTGTCTCTGTCTGTCCATGCAATGAGTCCTCCAACTTCAACAAAATGGGCTGTTTACCACTGCTATCTAAAATGACCTACAGTTTATGAATGTTTTCTGATTTGGCACATCTATCATCAGCACGACGCTGTCTGAGAGTGCTGTCCAAAGCCGTTTCAAATGAGTGGATATGATTTGGAAACAGCTTGTGAACAGTGGCCTCCTGTATCAAAGCACCACGCTTTGGCAGTGCTGTAACAATATTATTCTACTTGTGCCTTTGCTCCTCCTCAAAATAAAAAAGGCACTACACTATTTTTTCAATATTGCCAATTATTATACCATCATCTGACATCACTCCGCCCTACCGAGTTTCATTGGATTACAGTGAGACTTCAGCCCTCTATCTCTGCCCTCATCTGAACAATTATAGCTAAATTTCCCCTGACAGTTTGACCCTGAGCTACAGAGGATTATTGTTGAAGAGGAATTATCAGCATGCTTTTGGCTAGCTATCAGTTTAACAAAACAATAGTATGTGTTGTTGAAACATGTTTTTATTTATTTTTCAGAAACTGAAAATGATTGAGAATGAACACAAATGCCTCCTGAAAAGAAATCAAGACCCACCTTTTAACAAATCAGGTACGCATCTGTTGAATGAAACTCAACTCTGTTTGAGAGGTTTAATGATAGTGTGTCTGAGAGGTCTCTAACCATCTGTCATCATGTTCTTGTGGCTTTGCTGGTGCTGCAGGGCTGCACTGCAGTCGTAACTGGGACGGCTGGCTGTGTTGGGACGACACTCCAGCAGGAACCTTCGCCTCCCAAAACTGTCCAGATTATATTTTTGACTTTGACTCCACAGGTGAGCAGTGTGCCAAAATTTGTTTGTTGACCTGAACGTATTGTCCTTTATTCAAAGATGGGCTATAAAGTTGCTTTGAGGATAAATTAGCAAATTGAAAGGGATCAATATTTGAAGACACAGCAGCACAGATTTTAAGAGGAGTGCAAATTGGAGTGTAACATATATGTTCATCACATAATTTCTCTCCTAGAAAAGGCAACTAAGTACTGTGGAGAAGACGGCCAGTGGTTTCAGCATCCAAAGAGCAACAAGACTGGGACCAATTATACCCTCTGTGCTGTCAACACTAAGGAGAGGTTAAAGGTAATGTATTCTAATGTAGTGTAATAATAATGCATCTAATATTTATTGTACAGATTCTGCATAGTGATTATTGGTTACTAAGCTTAGCAGTAACTGAGGTTTTCTGCACTTTTGGGACAAGATCATTCAAATAGCACAGGGTCAGCCGTACATGGAGGATGTGAAACCCATCGCCAGATAGGAAGATGTGCAAATACTAGTTGGAAGAATTTACTGGACTCATTTTGTGGCACAAATAATTGTACTTATACTGTAGAGGTGGGAATCACCAGAAGCCCCGAGATACGAAACATTTTGTGATATGGTGATTATTGTGATACAATATTGGGACTTAACTGTTTAACTGTGTTTGGTGTCCACAAAATTAAATTAAATAAAGAATTGTTTTGTCAAATACGAGAAAATACTCTTCACACTTCAGTCTTTTTATTTATAAATTATATTTTATTTCTGACCAACAAAGTATTCAGTCAAATTGAACTTAACTTTCGTTTGAATCGTTTCCCCCACCTCTATTATATTGTCTTTGTTAGTGAAACTTAAAGGTACTATGTGAACTTTTAAGAAAAACCTTGTTATTAATAAGTTTAAGTTTAATTAATTGTTAAGTGAACTGCAGTCAAACGGTGATGTGAAGATTGAAGGTGACTGACGATAATTAGCTTGCCATTTGCCTTATCAGAAAATGTTACAAAGCAGCCGAGCTAAGTTACAGCTAGCTGGCTCACCTCTGAGTTTATAACTAGCTAGGTGGATGCCATTCCTTGCACTGCTCTTAGCTTGTAGGAAGCAATCGTTATTTTGCTTTGTACCATTACATCTTTTATTATTGGCTAAAATCAACAGCCTTTGTCACAATAAAAACGTGAGTTTCATGAAGTTAGTGAAGTAATTTGGCGAGTCAACTAACACATTCACTCAGTTTCTATTTTGCTAGCAACAATGTTAGCAAGCTAATGTTGCACACTGTTGCTGCTGTAGGTGACCTGTGCTGAGGAAGGTTGCAGTTTTTAAGTTATGTTACAGTCCAATCAACCAAAAGGAGTCATATATGATAATATGATTAGCTTTGTTGAGATACTTATTTGTAAAAATACAGAGGAGTTTCTTTCTTTCTCTCTTTCTTTCTTTGTTTCTTCCTTCCTTCCTTCCTTTCTCTCTCTTTCTTTCACTGTCAACATAAGAAATACAGGACAGAAGTATTCTTCTACTTAACAGTTAAATTTGCAAAATCGTGTGTGATGCTTTTTGTCCCCCAGCCTCACCGCTCATTGCTTCATCCTGATTAATCACGACTCTGTGAATGTGTGTGTGCTTGTGTGTCACTAAAATGAAGGCAGCCGCGCAGTTCTTGGGGGACACTGAGGCAGAGTCTACTGACGAGGCGACAGTCAGCCCCATGGTGAACCCAGAAGAACAGGAAATTGTGAGAAAGAAAATCCTTGACAGCCAGTATAAATGCTTCGAGAAAATGAATCGAGATGCACCTTACAACAAATCAGGTAGAGATATTATCTACTCCTGAGACTCATCATGGTTATTTCTCCTCTCCGGATGTTTAACTCTCGCTGTCGGTGCTGCAGGGCTGCACTGCAGTCGGAACTGGGATGGCTGGCTGTGCTGGGACGACACTCCGGTGGGAACGTACACGTCTCAAAACTGTCCCAATTATTTTGTCGACTTTGACCCAACAGGTGAGCGGAAAGACTCAAGAGAGTCACTCTTTTAAAAGGTCTTGAGTTCACCCGACACTCTGTTGACGTTTTTTCAACAACCATGAAACATTAATTGCTTTGAGGATGAATTATTTACCAAGGCTAACAGAACCTGAATACATGAACACAACTGTATGAATGTGAATATGCATTTATTACTTAATGGTTTCTTACAGAAAAGGCCACAAAGTACTGTGGAGAGAACGGGCAGTGGTTCCGCCACCCTGATACCAACAGGACTTGGTCCAACTACACACTTTGCAACGAAAACACAAAATCAAAGCTGAAGGTAATTTATTTCAGATAGCCTGCGATCATAGATCTAATACATGGTGGTCACAGTGTGATGGGTCAGCATAATATTTTCTTTTTTCGCATGGATTCCTCTGGTATTTGGAGTGTGGGCAGGTAGGAGAAATTGTGGAAACTGGAAATATGTAGTCTGACGTAGTTGCCCATAAATATTGTACCAGACACCAATATTAACAGCCATTTTATTTCCAAAACACATTACTCTTCTATACGGAGCTCCACAGAAATATTTAGAAGTGGAAAGTAACATGCAAGCTGTCTGTAGCTCAGGCTATACAGTTGTCATAAAACACAAATGTCTGGCAGAGAAGTCGCCCTAAATAACCCTGTGTCAACACCATCACATATATTAACAACCTTCTTATCTCCAGCAGCACCAGGCTGCCGTACCAACTCACACACAGAAACCAGACCAGGACAATTAAAGCTTAGTCCAGTATTTTTGCTAGAATGGACATTAGAGATACTCATACAATAAGCATTTACTCACATGACTTTTAATCAGCACTGCAATTCATTTAAACACTTCACAGATCGGTATGCAAGTCCTCAGGGGCAAGTGAGAAAAAAAGATTTTGGTCATCCATTTTTAAAGTGGTCTCAATTGTTTTCTCTTGTATTTAACACCTTAGAACATGATAGAACAGGATAACCCTTTTAAGCTCCTGTAAAATATAATGTGTAAAAACAGGAGGCAGACGGCCACTGTTTTTTAATTAATAATATTTCTATGAGTTTGTTGTTATACTGCTAATTTTGTCCACAAAACCTTGTGCGTTGAGTGCATAGAGAAACTAACCCTCCAGTGGAAAAATATATAAATGATTTTAGTCCCATTTAGAACATGGTGCAGAGGCTCAAAATGAATATTACAACAACAAACACTTAGAAAATGATCCATACAAAAAAATAAATCATTGCATAAATAAAATAGAAATTAATGGTAATAATTAAAAACAAGTTGTTGTTTTTTAAAGAAATTGAACAAAACCTGTTTTTGACCCAATGGAGAAAACAAAATGGATCACTGGACTTTTTTCTTCCCATTTGCCTTTTTGGGCTTCCGTAGATTTGTATATATATATATATATATATATATATATATATATATATATATATATATATATATTACAACCTATTATATCTCATAGTATGTGTTAACAGAAAATTGTCCTATACTGTTGTAATGTTTGCAGGAGGTTAGTCAATTTTGTGTGATGTACCTTAAATTTCCCATTCATTTCCATCCTTTTTTCAACCAATAACCTTGCACTTTGCTTTCAACTGTGATGCAAGAGGTCATTAATGTGTTTGCTGGAAAATAGCCTCGGAAACAGAATATTGAACAACTGAAATTGATTTTGCTCATGTTTTAATGCAACATATAACTCTTTGTCTATGTTTTAATGCCACATGATGATGACAGTAATTGGTTGATGATGTGAAACTAAACTGTGCCAAATGTCACTTCAATCTAAATCTTGCACAAAACCAACATTTCCACTCCTCAACCCAAGGCCCCCTAAGACATCTTTGCTAGTTCAAACTTGCTGGCTTTCCTTTCGCAAATGTTTCCAGTTTTTTTATACTGATGATTAGTCACCCTCTATCTTACTGACAACGAGTTTGACAAAAAAGTCCTTACCCCACGATTATCGAAGGAAACCCGACTCTCCCATCTGAAAATTGTGAATTGCAAATAACAGCAACTTACAAAACAACAACAAAGAACTCTGTCTTGTCTCCATCCAGTCAGCGTACTACACAGCTGTGCTGGCAAACCTGAAAGTAAGACTAAAAGTCTGCTGATCGATCAGAATGAGGGATCAACCGCTCCATCTGTTACCACAGAAACCTGATCTTTGCTGACTCAACCTTCCAGTTTCAGGAAACTTCTGAAAACAAACAGCCTCAGCAGTATGATCCCAAAGAGAAATAAGGCAAAATAAACATGCCTGATAAGACTAGGCTGATGCCAACTTCAGCTCTTGTAAGGACCACACCGTCAGCTCAGATTTGACTGCCACATTTCTCTTTATAATCTCATTTTACTGTCACTAACATCATAATTTATTTATTTATTTATTCTGTCCCTATCAGGAGCTGTGTCCAACTTAAAATATAAATGTAACACTGATGTCACTTTATTTAGTTCATGTTGAATTTTGTGTGAAAAGGCAAACTATTTGTTTATTCTCAGGCCACAAAATGCTAATAAGAACCATGTGGCACTTCATAGAGATTACATTTCACCTACTTATCTTTCAAATAGTAATTATGAACCTTTTCTCTATCTTTTTTTATTTTTCACAGTCAGCGTACATCCTGTTTTACATGGCAATTGTGGGTCACGCTTTATCCATTGCCTCCCTGCTCATCTCTCTGGCCATCTTCTTCTACTTCAGGTAATGAATTCACTGGTTTGATGTTGCACAATGTAGTGGAAGAGAATATTCAGGGTGGTTTTTAACAGTTGCCCTAGAGCCACACAGAAAATATCTCAGCTATAATGAGTGCTTATGTCAGATATTATAATACAACCAAAATAACTAATTGTTTATTCACTCATAGAGCTGCTCTGGGGCAAGTAACATGACCTAAGTGTTTTTAAAAAATGAGCTTAAATTAATTACAGTAATCAGAAAAGGATTACTCTTAGCTGGTGTCACAAATTAATGTAAACTATCGACCTGAAAACAGTTCTGCTGCTTCACCGAGTGTAATTTATACACAACTCAACTGTTGCTAATTTCATGCCAACTTGGGTTTCCTTGTGCTGCACATATATTTCATGGATATTTAGGATTCAAAAGCATTGAATGCGTTGGCACTTTATTAGAAACATGTGCACCTGAGCACACTGCTCATTAAGGTTGTTCATCCTGTCAACTGCTTAATCCCACAGGGAAAAAGTGCACAATTATAGGAGACATTCTGCTGCTGAAATTCAACTTGCTAGAGTGTAAAATAACAAAACAGATAAAGGGAGATTAGGTATAATATTCACTTAATGTCTGTGATATTTTGAGGCAGACTGCACATTGTTAAAACTCTGTAGATTATTTTTAGGAAGGAACTTAACTGATATTATTCTTAATGATGCAGTAAGGGTCATGGGTAACACTCTCTATGACTCCCATGTCTTTAATGTGTTATAAACATACGTGTAATGCATTATAAAACTGCATAATTATACTCATAAATATTCATGATGCTTTAACAATAATCAGAAAGACTTTAAAGGTCAAATATAATTTTACTTCATAATTTCTGATCACTCACCGATGTGTTAAAATCTGCTTATAGCACTGCATAATTATAGGGTAATTATAGGCTATAATTATAAGGTATAATTATTTAGGTATTATGTGTATAATTTGAGTCAATTTACTCTTCAGACTGAGTTTCTTTTGTGTTAAACTGGAGTACCTACCATTACTCAGTTTATTGTTTGTTATGACCTGTTATATACAGTAAAGGTAAGGTAGAAGTTATTTCAGGTATTATTCATAATTTGTGTAATTTGAGTCTTTGTTAGTGAACATTAGTGAAATTTAAATGTCCATAATTCAGTTTTCCATCATCAAAAGGTTGAAGTTGTCAAAATGGACAACACATTGCCTATCATGACCTGTTAAACAATACATTAATTTGACAATGATTTGTATGTTGTTTTTGCATAGAATTCAATTGTTTTCCACTTACTAAAGGCAAGAAATGACAACATATAGTGTGTATATAGTATATATATATATATATGTATATATATATATATATATATAGATATATACAATATATACAATATATAGTGACATGAAACTAGCTTGTAATGTGTTATATCTGCCTACACCGCAGGGATTTCATTATTACATGACTTAAAGCACACAAATGCATAATGGAAGTGATTAGAATGTATTTTAAAATGACTAGAATGTATTCAATTTATAAAAAAATATAATGTGCTATGATGCTTGCAAAAAATGGCAACGAGTGACCAACAATTAAGAAGTATACTTATAGAAGCCATTATGAAATGTTATATAATGTGCACTATTAATTTGTATGACTGCTTATAATTACAATTATACAGTAATATAAGATGATCATGATGCAATATAAGTATGTTTTAACTGGATTATAGACAAGGGCCTCATAGAAAGTGTTTATGGTTCTACATTAATCTGTGAAGAAACCAGAAAATGGAGCCTTGGGGGGAAAATTAACTTTATGTTCTGTAACAATATTTGGAAAGGTTTCATTGTTTGTCCTGTTCATGACTGCTTCGGTTGTAAAACGTTGACGTGTTGAAGGGTGTTGACCTCCTAAACGCAGCTGTTATCCAGAACAGATCTTGTAAGAGACCCTCAGTTTGCTGCAAAGTTTTATATACACTCGTAAATCTAGCGGCCATGTTTAGGGCAGGTGCATTATTGCAAAACCCCATGACCCGCTGAGATTCAAGCTCTTAACTCACTTACACAAAAACTCAGCGGGGCATTCACAATTCATCAAGATCAAAGTCTAGACAAATTAAGATTTCAATAAATTAACAAAAATATTGGCTTCCAAAGTAGTTTGTCGATTTTTCTTTTTAACTAAGACCCTACACTGTAAATATTGGAGGCTTAATTTTGTATTATAAGATCCAGATGTGAAGCTTACAGTGGTATGCGATGGTGTACAGCTGCACTACTCTGTTATTTACAACTCTACATCAACACTGTCAGGATTCCCAGATAAAAATACTCCAGCCTGCCGTGGAAAAACAGACGTGGCCGACCTCGAAGACGTTAGGACCTGCGGCGGTCCGATCATCGCTGCCATACGGATTCAGTCTGTGTTTTGACATCCCCTTTTAGATAAAATCCTTGTTTATAAGCATTCAGCAGCTCCTGCATTTCCTTTTATGTCTGGAGCAAAAGCGAGACTGTTTTTTTCTCTGTCGGAGATAACTGCGGCCTCTGAATAAGACGGTGAAAGTCGTTTACGCTGCTGTGTCCCGGCTTGAGGAAATGTAGCGCCCTTCCTGCTTTTCACGAGTCTCTGGGGTTTTACGGCTCAACAAAGATAAAATGTCCATGAGCAATAAAAGGATATAACTTCTTAAACTGCAGAGGACATATTTATAGGAGGCTTTATTCTGAGTGGTTCACGGTTTCATTCAACTGCACTACATCTGATGGCTGCCCGGATATTAAAACATTATTTAACCATTACAAGCAATAAAGTTAGTGGATATGAAGGACTTGTAACGATTTTGATTCTAATAGTAATTTCACTTTGACTGTTGAGCATTTCATAATGCTATTAATTCTGAGTGGCAAAGCAAGGTAATGAGGACAACCCTTGGGATCTGTGATGCATTATTTAACAGCGTTTTAGCACACAGTACAGAACATTAAGAGGCAATCCAGCTCATTGATCCCAAGCTTTTTTTCCCCCAACAAAAAAGAATTGGGAGATGAAAGATCCCACTTATTTGATATTTTACAGACTGTAGCAACATCTGACAACCTCATTAAACTACAACGAATTAGCCCGCCAGGCAGGTTTTACTCCAGCTGTTGCAAGTTTTTTTGTCTTCTTTAATGTGTTGATTTTATTTGTTATTTATAGAGGCTATTTTTTTTAATTGTCACATTATGTCCTGGTACGTTGCAGGAGTCTGAGCTGCCAAAGGATCACTTTGCACAAGAACCTCTTCTGCTCCTATGTGCTCAATTCAGCCCTCACCATCATCTACCTCATAGGAGTGGTTAATAATCCTGAAGTGGTGGCCAGAAACCCGGTATGTACAGATTCTGATCAATATTTACCACAAGAGCTACCACAAATGTTACAGTTAAGTCTGCCATACATCCAGAGTGGGGATGGAAACAAATTCTGTATTTATACTACAATGTGAATCACTTTTTCTTGGACTCCTTTTAGCAAAATTGTGCATAGTACCCGGTGACTTTTTGGTACCACCGCAGTCGAGGCGATATTGGGGGATGGAGTTAAAACACTGCAGACCACTGATTGGTCAGGGAGAATTGTCACATGCATGAAAATGGACATCCTGTACAACCCGCCATTACAGTGACTGTCAACCACTGCAAAATATTTGTATTCACTCCGTGACGTGTACAACTCTGGATGGATTATAAAGTGTTACTGTAAGGTCCTTCTTTTAGCAGGTTTTGGTGATAAACTAAAGTATAGACCAATTATTTGTCTACAAACATTGACAATGTGCGTGAATGCCGGTTCAAAAAAACAGACCGCCAACAAAAACACTGTGATCCCTAAGAAAACTAGCAAGCAAAAAAGACTCCTCCCCTATGGGACTATTTCAAGAAAGTTCAATATAATCTAATGACTTAAAAAGAGTAAAATGTCAACAGTTTTCATAGACTAAAATAATTAACTGTTTAACTAATTAAAACTAAGACTTTTAGTCAACTAAATTGTGATTTAAAATTAGGTTGAGGTTGAATAAATATGATGAAAACTAACAAGGATCTAGAACTAAAAATAAATAATAATCAAAACTATTTTATTGTAACAGTATTGTGCATGTAGTGACAAAATGATCACTCTTAATCTTGAATATTTGTTTTCAGGTGCCACTTTGATTGCAAATTACAAATCTTCCTGTCATTAAAGTTTTCTCGTTAATTTAAGCCCATTCTGATTCCTTCTTCAACCGATGTGGGCGCATGATCATGTGTTACGCTAGAGTGATGTGTTCTGATAAGGGCTCTATTGTGCCTGATAATGGCACTAGATGAGAAGTTATTGGAAAACCAAAAGAATAACAATTTTTTCTCAGGGGAATACAGTGTGAGGAGGAGGATTAGTTCCACTGTTTTGAAATGAGATACAAATGCATTCACAATTTATGCTAAACCAGATAAAAATGCAACAGAGTTTCGATGAACTTTTTAAAATTAATTTGCTTATGCAAGGCCAGGCGATGTGAATGTTAAATGGAGTTGCTCTGTATTTTAAATATTTAAAAGTTTGTACAGCAGACTTTAAGTACATCCTAATTAGTATTTTTACCTCACTGTGGCTCATCTTGGCAGTGTTACACGGTCAACGGACAGTTTCTTCTCTCTTCTACATTCTCCTGTCAAAGAGTTTTTGGAGCCACACTGAATGCATTATGTGGATTCTTTGAAACCCCGAGGTCTGCTTTGGTGGATATGATAAATCTGTCTCGTAGGAATGCCTCACTATCAGGCCTGAACATAAATTCATATGTTACTTTTCAAGGAGCACTCCTTTTTGGAAATAAAATTAATGAAAACCTGTTAACTTGGTGCCTGCTGCCTCTTAAAAGATGTTATTGTAGAGTTTTTCCAACTCCAAAACAAGACCATATATTTCCTTTTATGTAGAACTGAATCAAATTAAACAGATTCAGGCTCCAGAAGGTAATAAAAAAAAGTGTGTCAGAATATTACTTAAAACTTAAAAAATAAAAGAAATAAAAACCTTCATCCTCCGAGTATGTTAATGTGCAAAAACAAAATGAAAAAAGAACTTCAGATGATCAAAGTGCTCTAAAGAAACAACAGATAGGATTGTAGAAGTTGGCTCACAGCGCCTACAATCCCATTAGAGCTCAGCCAGCTTTCAGCTGGAGCATCTCTGGCCCAACAAAGAACTAGAAACATCCACTAGGCAGCGGAGTCTCCGGCTCGGTTTGGGCTCCATTCTGCTGCTTCTTTTTCAAGCGTTTACCAAATCTGTCTGGCTCATCGCGGCTCTTTATTCACATCCCGTCTCTGAATGTATCCAAGAAGCAGCCAGGCATGACAGCCATCATCATCAATGTGAAGAAATATATACACAATGTGCATTGGCTCGCTATCAAACCTCACTGTTTGTCAAAAAAGGTTTGTGTAAAAAAATGATACTTTCTGACATAGAACTGTCAAATTGTGCTAACTCGCTGAAGCATTGAAAAAAGAAAAGAAAAAAAAAGGTCATCGTGGCCCCGCTTTTTCAAGATGATGCATAAAAACAAATCCCAAGCATCGTTGGTTGGGTTTCATGCGTGTCTGTTGGGAAACAGTTTGAAATTTACTGCTGCCAAAGTGAGACTTACGAGCCTGTTTTCTGCCCTGGTGATTTAGGAAAGGTGGATTGTGGTGGAGATTTGCTCTCACATAGAATACAAGCTCATTTAATTCTCTCTGGTGTGGCGATACAGAGTCTGCTCTAGCCTGCCAGCAGTGTGGGGGATTGAATCCCCAAAGCTTCTGTCAAACCAGGGAGGAGGCTGAAAACATGAGAAACATCTAGATGATGTATAGCCGCTTGATTTGTAAAGCAGAACGTCGTCGGTAACTTTAGACGAACTTCAGTTTGCGGAGGTGCAAAACAGTTGTGAATTAGTAAAGTGAGCGGGCGCTCTGCTGCATATGAGGCCATGTCTGTTTGGAGATTCCTCAAGAGGAAAAGGAAACTCAGGAGAGTGAGAGAGAGACATATGGCTAAAAGTTTAGAAGTGAAAGACAGTTATGTGTTTTGAGCTAAGAAGACCCCTGAGAGCAGCAGTTTATAGCAGTGCCAGCATCTTTGAATTATACTGTGGCTGCACAGGATGATCTCTTAACACAAGTCTACAAACCAAAAAACACTGATGGGAAAATTTACCAAAAAAAGGTTTTCTTAGGAAGGGTTTTTCCATTTAGGGTTGTCCTTATATAGTATGCTTTTTAGGGGAAATAATCAATTAAGTATTTGTTTGGCCAGAATAAGACAGTTAGTTCATGTTTTTTTTTTTTTTTTTTTTTTTTAATAAATAAGCATGTGTCCAGAAGGTGATCAAGATCTGAGAGAGAGACCCGAGAACAAATATTCAAGATTAAAACAATAATAATTTAGTTATTTAATGTGCAGTAGCGTTAAAGTCATTGGCTATTTTTATTTACTTATTAAGTCTTAGTCCTGGGTCAAATGTCCTAGTTTTCATCATATTTAGTCAACCTCTACGTGTTTATTAAATAAAGTTTTAATTCACTAAACGTCTGGATACTTTAGTCTCATCTTAGTTTCAATTATATTTTATTTTAATAGTTAAACAGGTCTTTTTATTTTAGTATAGTTTATTTAAAGAAAAATGTTGAGATTTTAGACTTCATTCATTCATGATATTCAACATGTTAGTCAATCTAGTCTAAAAAAAATCAATGCATTTTAAACTATTTATATAGATTTCACATAAGATTTTGTCTAAAATATCACAGGTTTTAAAAGCCTGGGAGGTACCATTTGTCGCAATACCATACAGTATGATTTTGTGCTTTATGATTAAGTTGTGACCATGTGACTGAAGAGAAACATTGTTGTAGCAATTACTTAAATTACTTATACGTTTTTAGATGGATGTTTTATTTGGTTTGCAGCTAACTTGGCTTTTATTGGAGCCACATAATCCAACTTTGGGGAAGCCATGTGAGATGGGACGAGCAAGCAGCAGCCAACAATTAAGTCCAAAATCATGTCTCCTGAACAAATCTCTAAAGAAATGAAAAAAACTTTCAGTCTCAAAAAAAAGTGACATTAACTTAGTATTAACTTTTGTGCACACAGTGGGGTTCATTGGAGCCAGTATGTAGCAGTCATTAGCAGAATTATAGTTTTTGGTGCATCCACAAGCTGCTCAGTAATTATAGCATTAGTGGACCGTGGAATGACAGGACTGACACTATTACATGTTACCAAAGTCAAAAATAATAATAATAATCAGATCAAAACAACAGAAAACCTAAAATGGACATGTCACACTGAGCTGGATGCATTAATAGAAAATTATTTTATATTATACTAATATGCACTTGCCAAACATGATTTCTCACTTCCCTGTGTAAAGTCAGAAAAACCCTCAGAATGCAAAGTAAAATCATCCCAACCAAGCCATCGCAGCCCAACTCCAGAGGGGCTAAATAAATAAGCATCATCTCTGTCTGCAGATAGTAATACTAGCTAATGAATTTGTGCCACGAGTGCAGAAATATCCTTTTACATGTTTTTGTGTCCTGCTGAGATAATGTCAGGAGTGCTTAAATTGAATCAACTGAATAGGTCTCTTTATACACATAGTAATATAAGAAATATTCCTGTTTTGTCTCTCTCTGCAGGTTGGCTGTAAAGTGCTACACTTCTTCCACATGTACATGCTGGGCTGCAATTATTTCTGGATGCTGTGTGAAGGCATCTACCTGCACACGCTCATCGTGGTGGCTGTGTTTGCAGAGGAGCAGCATCTGCACTGGTACTACCTCCTGGGCTGGGGTGAGTCCATTGACATCTGATGAAAACACAATTTGTGCACTATTTTTGTCCATTATCGGACTGTATCCTATCGTGTACCTATATTTATGACTTTGCTTGAGTCAGTCGCAGTTCAAAAACTCACTGAAAACAATTCAGAAAGACAGAGCACCATCTAGAAGGAGCAGTTTATTCGTATCCACCGGATCATCATACAGTATTTCAGCCTGGACATGCTGACAGCTTTATAGGCCCTCCTGTCGCTTAGTGCTGTCCTGTTTTTCACCTTGTTCAAAACAGGAATAATGGGTGCAGTCTGTCAAACAAGTAGGTGGTGGAACTAAATGGATGGTACTCATTAAAAATGGGAGGATAACCTTGAGTGAGTTTGTGCTGTGTGTGTGTGTGTGTGTGTGTGTGTGTGTGTGTGTGTGTGTGTGTGTGTGTGTGTATGGAGAGCAGCCAGTCAGTAAGATCCATCTGTGGCCGATATGCTGCAGGGCCTCAATGAGGTCTGAAAATGGGCCGTACATGGATTCGTGTGTTTATATCCAGATGAAAAGTAAAAACTCCTTTGAGTGTTTTTTTAATAGACACAATGTCAAATTAAACAGGATTGTTACAGGAATACACCATGTTGTGTTTCCGGTTGGAGCAAAACAATAACAGAAAAGCCTTTCCAAGAATATATACAACGTATATTTGTAAAGGAATAATTTATTTTATGGAGACAAAAAATGACTGACTAAGCTAACCACACTTTTAACTGTTGCATAAATGACAAATGAATTTCCCTAAATTCACTCAAGACCTCATATGCCTGCCATCATTTCCCCCTGTCCAAGGCTTTCCTCTAGTGCCTGCATCCATCCACGCCGTGGCAAGGAAAAAGTATTTTGACGACAAGTGAGTAATGTTCCAGAAACTTCTGCAAATAAACAGGAGGTGTTTACATACGTGCTCGTCTGTGTGTGGCTGAGAGCGCGAGCGTGCAGATCCATGCATGTGCATGTTTTTGCATGTGTGTGTGCGTGTGTGTATTTTGGGCCGCAGACAGCACTGACTGATATGTTTTTCCTTCTGTAGCTGTTGGATGAGTGTAGAAACCCATCTGCTCTACGCGGTCCACGGTCCTATAGTGGCAGCGCTGCTTGTAAGTCTGCTAATGCACTGTTTCAACACAACATAGGATGTATAGATGGATCTCAGAGTGAAATATATGATTATTTGTTTGTTATTTTTGTAATAGTTTTAATTTGTTGCCCTTTGGAGTTTTGTTTTCGAATCCTTTTCATTTTTACGATGCCATGTTGGTATCGTTTTTACAGCACAAGCTCACCTATAAGGCCATGAAAATTATTTTTTTAACGTTGACTTACTGGATCAACATTTTGAGCCCACCACCACACAAAAAAAAACTTTTTTTTTTTAAACTTTCAGACATAATCATGCTCAGTGAAGAATTTTAAATGCAAATATAACAAATAGCAGATAAAATGAGGATAACTAGTTCTATATTTTTATTCTACATGTATTATGATCTTATCTTTTTTTTATTTTATATCTTTTATCATCAAATTAAAAACTGGCTTGGAGTTTCAAGTTAGTTACTATTGTTTCCTTTTTTAAATTTTTGTTACTCTCTACAGGTGAACCTCTTTTTCCTACTAAATATTATAAGAGTGTTGGTGACCAAGTTGAGAGACACACACCGGGCAGAGTCCAACATGTACATGAAGGCAGTAAGAGCCACCCTCATCCTGGTGCCTCTGCTGGGAATACAGTTTGTCATTTTCCCCTGGAGGCCAGAGAACCGCCTCGCTGGGGAGGTCTACGAGTACATCATGCACATACTCATGCATTACCAGGTAGGTACTGAGCTGACAGCTAAACACTACATTAATCAGAATGAGCCAGGTAAAGCTCAGTTCAGGTGGGGAAAAAGCAAAAAACAAATGCTGCTTTACTTTTTAGATAGAAAAAATATATAACAGTATCAGTATGCAAGCAAAAATTATCCCAGCCCACACTTGTCAGTGCCCTCAGCTCCTGTCACGCTTGAGATTTAGACGTTTAGCATGCTTGGCGGTTCCCACCCATAAAATGCTTGTTTTCTGCCTCGTTGTTGTTGTGATTGATTGATGTGATTCACTGCTGAATTACATTTTAAAGAACCAGTTAGGCACTCCATTAACTTTATTTAACTACCAGTTAGGCACCTAATTAAACAACAGGCAGACAGGCCATGAAATTCCCAGGTAGGCAGTCAGTTCATTCAATTACTGTATGGGATAATGTTGCTTCAACACATATTCTCTGTTCTTGGATTGAATTTATTCACTACCTAAAAAAGGTCTACTTCTTTTGCTTTTTAAAGGGACTGCTGGTGGCAACAATATTCTGCTTCTTCAACGGAGAGGTAAGTACTTTTCATGTATTTATTTATATAACAGATCATAGACTGCATAAAAGAAGTGGATGTATGCACGGTGACGTCATCCATTGATTTGTGGACTACTGTTTTAAAGCCTCCACATTGAGAAGTAAAATATTACTACAATTTAAAAGATATTTAAAATTAACAATAAACGCAGAAAATGCTCAAAACTTTTTTTTGATAACAGTACTTTGTGTAAACATCAATTAAAATAGACTAAATAGAGTTTACATTTGGAAATGTTTTACAAAACATTTTTTTCTTTTCTGATCAGACGTATCACTGCAACAAGATCAGACCTTTTGGCTGTTGCCATCTTTGTTTTTTGAAGCCAGAAGTGACCATATTTGGACATGAGGATGGAGCTGAGTTAAAGGGAAACCTACTGTGAAAGGGCCAAAGTTCCAAGACACTGACAATAGTATCCACCATAAAGTAGCAACGCTCTAAAGCATACCTTTGCATTATTGTCTATTTTACTCTAAATGGGACCACAACTTACTAAATGAACATCATGCTGGTTTAAGGAAGACTTGAAACTAGCGACTGAGACCATAAGCTTATTATAAAAAATGTTTGCTGAGATAATAAATCAAGTGACAAATAGGGTTGTTTTCTCAGACTTCTATACAATTCTTTCAAACTTCTTGAAGTTTGAAAGAATTGAAATTGAAAGAATTCTTGAGTCACCCCCTGCTGTTCATTACAAATAATGCAATTCAACATTCTGGTAATGTTAAGACTTAAAGAGAACTTAAACTATTATCTTAGTCTACAATTAGCTTAGCTTAGCATAAGGTTAGAAGCTGGAGGATGCAGCTAACCTTGCTCTTTCCAATGGTAAAAATTTATACCAGCACCTCTAAAGCTCACAAATTACTCATTATATTTTGTTTCTTTAGTTAGTGAGCTATGGAGGTGCTGGCTGGTGTACTTGGTAAGTTAGGATATCGCCAGGACAGGCGCTTTGAGGTCTTTATGCTAAGCTAAGCTTTTCTTCTGGCTCTAGCTTTAGATTTAACTGACAGACAAGAGGTAAAATCCTCCCTTATAACTTTCTGCAATAAAGCATAACTGGCGAAATTCTCAAAACGTTGAACTATTCCTTAAAGGATATTGTTTTCATGAAAAAGTTCAGTTTTTGGTGTCATGTGTGACAGGAACAACCTGTAGTTTTGACAAAGCAAATTTGACCTTCTATAAAAGTCAACCTGCACATGTTCTTCTGGGAGCTGTTCAGCCATGGAGCAGTAAAACCGCTCATTGCTTATGACATTAAGTAGGAGACAACAGAATCCATCAGGCAAAACATTTTCATATTTGGTTTTTCCAGGTCAGATCTCTGGCATCTTACATGTGTGCCTGATAGCATATCAAGAAGTGACCCATACACAGACTCAAAGCTGGGTTTTGGCATCGTGTAAAATAGTTGTAACTTCACAGAGATGCTACATCTGTCATTAGTCCAATTGTAACAGGTTATCAAGCATTGTGCTGCCCGTCTCTTCTGGGACGTATCGAATGCTGCGGCAGTCAAAGCTGAAGGGTCATGTCAGGTGAACAGTAAGACACGTTTTATAAATGACTGTGTGGTTTCCAAGCCCAGCTGGAAATTGACTCTCCTTTCAAGTCCTCCTGTCAGCCTTTTTAAGTGTGTCTGCAGCTGTCTGACTGCGAGCATCCTTAACTTGGTTCAAACACAAACGAATGAGCCAGATAGCCCCGATCTGGGGTTAATGGTGTTGTGGAGACCTTTCGGCTCCAAGCACTCATTGTGTGATAGATGCTTTCAAGCTCAAGGTGTCCACAAAGCAAAGCAGCAACAATGCATGCTGCAAGGTTAAATGAGGCTCTTTTAGCAGGTCTCCGTGGTGGCGTGAATACTGCGGGCAATTAAAGACAACTATTTCTGTGTGTTTAAAACTAATATGCTAGAGTTCAAAATAACAAGTGAAATTCTCTATTGAGACAAGGCTTTTTGCATGAGAAGAAAACAGGGCAGAGACGCAAAAACTGACAGAGCCGTAGATTTAAATACTCGGCACGAGCTGTCTGGAACAGAGGAACTAGCGATCGGCTGTGGAGCTCAGCCTGGAAAATAGGTCAGGTATTAGTGCATACATGAGCAGCCAGAACGCAACAGCGTGTTTTTAAACAATGTAAACAATGTGTAGCGAATGTGTATAAAGGACGCTTCCAATTTCAGGGTGATGTGGGGTCAACCAGCAATAACTATCACCAGTGAATGAGAGGGTTTGCTTGCTCCATCTGCATAAAGACCAATTCAGCTCCCTTAATCAGGACACGGGTTTCTGGGGCCGGTTTCTATTCTGTTCTTTGATTTCAAGGCCAAACTGCACAGACCTGCCTTGTTTCTTCAATGGCGCCATTGTGATGTCAGGTCAGTGAGACAAACAGCTTTCATGCTGTTTTTGTGATGGGACGTTATATATGCGAGCTGTACACACAGGCTCCCCTTTTGTTTCAAACAATTACTGACATAATTCATGTCATTAGATCATTAATACACCCTCAGTAATTGCAGGAGTATTATGGGGTTACAGAATAAAATTATTTTATGTGGTTTGTGTTTCCCTTTTAAGGAAAGCGGTTTATAACATTTTATTTACAAAACAACAAATCCATCTAGAACAATATACAAGCGTGTAAGCAGGGCTGAATTAATTAACCATTAGGGAGGGCAAAAATGAGCTTTAGGCTTTAATTGAGAACACCAATCCAACTTACACACACATAACAAGAACATGGTTTCCACAGCTCCTTGAAATCCTTATTAGTAGGTGAATTTGTGAAGTTTGACAAATGTGCTCTCTTCCCATGTGACTCCCACAGCTTTGTTGTTGTTTCGGTGTCATCTGTCACAAAGTGCAAAGGTCACGTGTGACAACATAACACAACATAATTGAGAAGTGTTTCTCTTTTTAATTGTTTTCTGTAATCTTCGGTAAAACCTGCTGGTTCTCATTATAAAACTTCTCAGTGTTGTAACAGTAATTAACCTTGATCTGTGTCTCAAACAAGATGCTATGTTAAAGTTGGTTTTAACATTTTTTTCCCCGCCGAGCCCCTCTTTAAGACAGATGCAGATGATTAGATGAAAATGTAGGAGTTACTTTATGGCCTTTAGCATTTCAGTTTTTAATTGTGCTTGAATACCACAGCTACATATTACCAGATTACACACAACTAACTAAAGGTTAAGAACATGTCACCATTAAAAAGATGTTTGTTCTTGCTAATTTCTGTCTAAAAAACATAAAATGTTTTACTCTTCAGGCACGTAGGTGTGTCTGACGTGAGAATAGAAGTGTCATTAATTGCAATATTATAATACTTGGCATTTCTTTAGTTATTTAATGCACAGCAGGTGGCCATGAGGAGTTGCTTTTTTTGTTGAACTTTGTTGGTAATGTAGGTGAACTGAGGGAGGGGGTGTAAAATTTGGAGCATTAAGTTCTCTCAGGCATTTCGGCTTCTGGAGGGTGAAAAGTTTTTTTGTTGTCATTCTGAAGCGTGATAAACTTCTGAAAAGGTTACCATCTTACTGGGGAATTAAGCAGAAGAGTTTTCTGAAAACATTTGAAGTTTGTCCCACATTTAAGACATTTTTTTATTATTCTGATTTAGTAAAATCATGCAAGCAAAATATTTGAATCCTACAGAAATAAATTGGATACTTGTTGTGATATCTCGTATGAGCAGCTGCGAATGACAGATGTCGGGGAGAATTAATATGCATTTACATGATTATATCTTCAACATATAGCTCAATATAAATTGCATGATTATCTGGCCACGTGCACAACTTGGCCACATTCCAAGAAATGTGACTTTGGTGTTTACATTTCATAACTGGCATCTGTTAACATGATTGAAATCTGAGTGATCCACATATGCTGCAGCAATTATGCGTGCATCGGTTGAGATCGCCGCTGGTTGGATTAATATTGTCACAAGATGGTGTTTACATGGGCTTTCCCTCACTCACATTGCACTGTAACCGCACTGTGATTTGCATGTAAAATCGGACGTCTGGTGGAATCATTTCGTGGTCGAAGCAGATCAGAGAGTTTTGATAAATGTTTGTGACAACTTGGACAACTAAAAGCACAAAACAACTAAAAATGACAGCATTAGCACTGAGATGTGGTAAGCAGAGGCAAAAAGTAATGTTAGTTATATGAGAGTGATGAAACTACCTAGGACATTTTGTACCATGGGCAAGCAAGAAAATTATGGTTTTGACTTAAAAACTCACATGCTTAGTATGTTTAAATATGTATGATATATTTTTTAGTATTCCCAAAACCCTAGTTACAAACCAATAGTACAATGTATGTGAATTGCATACGATATGTGGTGAAATGCTGCTAAAGTACGCCTACAGATGAAGAAAAAACAAAACCTACAAGGTTGGCACAGGTAAAAATGGGCCATGTTTCTATTAAAGTTGAAGCAAATTTTAAAGTGAAATTTTGAAATGTCGCTATAAAGAAAATGCAAATTAGGGACGGTTCCATCAACTGGTTGAGAACCAATAAACAAAGCTGCATAAACATACTTTACCCAGAAGATGGCAGTGTGATGTATTGCTGTAGGCTACTCTGTCAGTAAACAGTAGAAGAAGAATGGATTGAGCAAGAGAGAAAAAATTATAAAATTTGTTTTGGAAACTTAAAATTGTTGGTCAGCTTGTCTTGACCGACAGAGCGGAAACAGCTGATAAGTCATGAGTTAAATGTTCGTTACTTCAGAACATATTCAAAAAAAACGTTTCCTTCTTCCATTTCGTGCATTAACTATTTTTTGAAAAAGACAAATAACACCTCAAGCGAGTGTTTCCATCAAGCATCAAGCATTTCCATCAAGTTTTTCTCATGCGAATCTTCAAAATGTGCATAGAAATTCATTGATGGAAACGCGACTATTGTGAGCAATTCTCCAACTGGCAAGGAGGCTGTCAGGTAGTGATGTAATGTAACTGATAGTTCAGTAAATCTAACAGTAACAGTTTATTCACACAGAAGCAAAGAGCAATAGTCCACATAATGACTATGTGGTGAATAGTGTGTGATTTTGGACGCATTGTGTTTTAAAAAGATGCTGATCATGATATAAACCATTTCTTTTATTTTGTTTGTTTATCATCCAGGTGCAGTCAGCTCTAAAGAGACAGTGGATGCAGTATAAAACCCAGTGGGGTCAGAGACGAAAGGACCACTGCTCGATGCGCTCCACGTCCTACACAGCCACCTCCATCACCGAGGTACCCGCCTTCATGTATCACCATGACTGTAACAGCGAACACTTAAACGGGCGCCACGCTGAGGACTCCGAACTGGTGGCGCTAAAATCAGGAGAGACGTTTGCTTGAGCCACCGAGCCGCACGGAGGATAACGAGAGTAGTCGTGGGAATAGCAGAAGAAGATCCTTTGAGATGTACAGTAAGAAATGCCAGCCAGATCTCAGTGATTCAATCTCAGAGGCTGATGCTGGTTTGTTCAGCCGGACAATGATACGGGTCCACAAATAAAGAGCTCATCAAGACGGAGATGGATTAGCTACAAGGCTGACACTTCATTTTACTTTACATTGCTGTTGCGGCTGCTTTCTGAAAACTTTGATGTCAAGAACTTGTGGCATGAAACAAGAGCTGCTTTTGACGTGTGTCACTTCCTAAAGCTGCTAAAACTGTGTGAGCGCGCTCACCGTGACGGTGGTGTGGAGAGGGAAGCAACTGTGATGAAGGTGGTGGCGTTTCGATGGCACTGAATGTATCAGTGATGATGATGTTAGTTGTGACGGACTTGAGGTAGAGGTGGATGATGTTTTTGATGGAGTTATGATGATGATTCTTAAGGTGAAGTAGAAGAACCAATCCTTCCTAACGTCACCTATACCAAAGGGTACTGTATGTTGGTCACAGCTATGAAGGGGTGTACCATGTCCAGCTGAGCACAGATGTGGTATCCTGAAGCTAAAGACACACACACACACACACACACACACACACACACACACACACACGCAACAAACTTCACAAACCTGATCGTATGTGCCATGATAGAGGTCAGATTTAAAAACGCCCTCTGTGCTTGAAGCTCTGGAATTGTGTACATAATGTATGTTCACCACGTTTCATTTGAAAAAAAAATTGTTCAAATATTTTAAAAGGATTTTATTTTTGTTTTCTATTGATATTTTATTCTTGCCAATTCCTAAGTACGTGCTAAGTGTGTGTCCTGTGATGCTGCACTCCCAACTGCTTTGTTGTTTTTTGCAGTTGCTGTATTTGTGCCGATGCCGAACATCACAGGGCTAAAAAGCAAAAACAAGCTAAGTGCACAGAAATATATATAAATAAAAACTTTATTTTGAGGTTGAACAGCCACAAGAGTTGTTTCACTGAGTACGAGTCGAGTTTGCCATCAGTTGTGCCAATGAGTCTGCCAAACAAACTCTGCAGCGTGGAAGCTGCACTCTACGATTTTACTCACAATCATCCTTTGTCACGCTCACGATGCCTTTAATCTATTTTGTTTTTCTTGAATAAGTGACATTCAGTCCTCTGTGCATATTTATTCATGAATTTTGTAGCATTTGGTATGAATGAGAATCCAGGGCAAAGGAAAGAGTCGACAAATGTATCTTTTAAAGGCATGTTCACATCCTGCTCACCATCTTGATCAGACACCAAACATAAATAATGTACTTTTTGTCCTCAATACACTCATATTACTCGATTGTCATTTTGTTGTTGCTTCGTCATAGCTGTCTAGTAGGATGTTAGAGGTTTAGAGTGAAGAGTCTTAATGGTCATTGTCAAACAAAAGACCACTTTGAATTTGCTTCAGTCATCACCATTTTAATAATCAAAACTTGGAATTCAGTGTCTTG
This sequence comes from Centropristis striata, assembly GCF_030273125.1. Classification (NCBI taxonomy): domain Eukaryota; kingdom Metazoa; phylum Chordata; class Actinopteri; order Perciformes; family Serranidae; genus Centropristis; species Centropristis striata. The sequence goes on from NC_081530.1 coordinate 15,695,350, forward strand.
AAATGTATCAATAAAAGTTACTTAGAAGCCCAATGAGCTTCTAAACTGCTTATCTATCAGCAGACATTTAAATTCAGCTGGGAAAAAAACATTAATCATCCTAAAGCGTATAGCCAATAAAGCCCCTAGCTGGCTCAGACTGCTGTGATTAGTTTGGTGCCTCTCATTGTTTATGTGCAAAAAGGTTGAAAAACTAAATTCTTTGTAAAAGACATGAAGAAGGAGCATCTTTGAGTATAAGGCTGGGGAATTTCTATATTTATTATGTTATTAAACCCCATTAAAAGACAAAACCAACAATGCATTAGTGCGTCTCTCAGAACTTTCCAACCTCACAATCCCGACTGTGGCTCTCACAGTCAAGCCCATTAATACCTAAAACGATACCTAAAATCTTTAAAAACATTTTAAAACCCAAGTAGTTTTCTGAAACACTTGGGCACTGTAGTTCCTAGCCAACATTACTAAAATGGGGGGTAAATAGTTCATTTGTTGGGCACTATTTTTAGCTGCGGATTAATGAGCAAACAGTCGCCTCTGTGTGTGGCTGCCAGTCGCTCCTCACAGGACACTGATTGGTTTTTCCCAATTATGTGTTATTGATTGTTATGGTACAACAATGGAAGATGAAGCTATACCCAGATACACAGACAAAACGTAATTGTTGGTCTTTACCTTTTTATAGGATTTGCTCACAACAGAATTTGAACAAAAATAACTTTAGCCTTATTTGGCTGAGATGACAGCTTTAGTCCTATACTCACAGACTCACTACATTTTATGGGTGCTACTTTGTTATTATCCGTTTCATGTCTGGTCGTTATATACATGATGGTTTTTAGTCATCGTCGTCTTCAACTGGAACAAGATTGCTATGAGACGTTATGAGATATTAAAGAACAGTTTAAAAAATATTTTCTTCATGGACCTATAGAGTGACGCTAAGACACATTTTGCACATTTAGTCACACAGAATAAGGCTGTGGAGTTGATTGTTACAGCTTGTAAGTTCACATTGTAAAGATTGGCTTATTAATTTTATATATATACATATATATATATATACTGTCATGGAAAAAAATATATATAAGCCAAGAACAAGATCAAGAAAACCATGGAAAATGGCTAGATATCAGCTCTTAAATTCAACTCTTATGAGCTATTTTTGTTTTTATCATTATATTTGTCCAAACAAATGTAGCTTTAGTTGTACCAGGCATTAAAATGAACAACTAATTGAAGAAAACAAGGGAGGTCTAATCATTTTTTCCATGACTGTATATATTAAGGATACATCATGCTTTCTGCTATGACAATATAACAAGATAAATAACAGCATACAAAAAATCTCCTGCAAATATATGATGGTTTAACTGAAATGAAATATGAACACTCACTGATGCAAGCTGATAAAATTAAATAGGTTATTAAAACAAATCATATCAATCAAGTTATCAAAATGCCAGGATGCAGCATTAAAACTGGCTGTGAAGTTGCAGAATAGCCAAGAGAAAATATATTAGCAGTGAGTCTTATTTTGTAGCTTTGCTGAACAAGTCCCTCTTGAATAAAATATTTGGACCTATTACAATATTATATTTCATATATTGACTATTTTGTTGCTGGTCAGGTATAAGGAAGGACAGGAGAGAGACAATCAATATAAGAGAAGGGCATCATCATGCTATGATGGAAGAGTACCTTTCACTGCTAATTTTTAAGTATTTTATTTATTTTAGTATGAAATTTTACTTCCTCTACATCTTTATTACAGTGATTTGTCACACTGTAAGACATATTAATGTTTTGGGTTTGGGGACGTCAGATTCTGTATATTTTGTATGTTCATGCCCATGTAAATACAAGCAGACACTGTGTATATGATAGATTTTTGCACTGTGAAATACTCTGACAGCTATTTTTATTATTTACCATTGTCATTCTTTCTGGCTTGTGTTTTTCTGTTTCTCAGCTCGGACTGGCATCATCTCAAAGCTGATATAAAAAAAAAACATTTTGTAAAAGCCAAATTGATTGGTGTTTCTTTTTTTGTTTTCTTTTTTTAAATAAAAACCTATTTAGCACAATAATACAGACAAAAGATTCGTTGGTGTTGCTCTTTATTTCCTGAGCAAAGAGCAATCAGAGAAAACAAGCTTCAACATGTGTTTGTAGATGAGGAAAAAAAGATGAAAAGATTTAGATGAAAACGGACACTTTGCACCACTTATCTGACAATAAGAGTTGTTTTTCATGTAGTTTTGAAATGATTTAATGAGATTATGGACTCTGAAATGAAAGCAGAAAGTGTTCTGTTTCCAGCCACACTAACACAAACTTTGTTTTTGAGCTTTTTTGTGACAATCTCTGATGATTAAGCGCCATTTTCCTCACCAACACTTTTCTCCTCGATGTTTCAGGGTTGAGAGATTTCATATAATGAGTGTGCAGGGAAAAAACGAAGGAAGTCTAACCGCATTTTGTTATCCCCCGGGCTTGGCAATGTCACACAGCCCCCTTTTAATTCTAAAGGTTCAGCTCAGATCACATACCAGCACCAGATGTGTGGAACGAGACAGAACCGAGTGACACAATTCATCTCCGAGGTGGACGCCCGCTCACGCCCTATGTCAAATTAAGGTTGTTATCACACTAACAAGGCGGCGTTCTCCTCTTTATGTGGAGGTTTTTCAGCCTTTCTATAGGCAGCTACTGTATAATATGCAATTTCAGGCTCTGCTGAATCCTAATGGTACAGCCAAGAAAAGAAGACATACTGTCCTCCTGCCTATTCATAGGCCATCTGAGTCTATGTGATAATAATGAGAATGTGACGAAGTCAGACGTGTGTGGATCTGTTTCATTCTACTTCTGATAAATATTGTCCCCTGCCAACACCAAATGTATCACTCCTAGATGGAAATATTCAATGCAAAGTCTAAAATTGTATGCAAAACGTATTGCATATGCAGCCAGAGATGGAGGAGTTATGCAATAATGAAGATACAATGAGGGTGAAATCTCCATAATTGTCATAAATCCTCTTGTTACAGGCTTTTCTTCAAGAGATTCACTGGAACAATAAGGCAGAAAAGTTAAAGGAAGCCATAAATTTTGCCAAGCCTCCATCTTGGGAGCATGTCGTCCTGGGAAACTTCAGGGAAAATGTCAGCGACTGGCTATTTCAAGACTTTGAGAATGTTCCCTGACAGCGACAATCTCACAGGACACTAGACGAATCCAGGAATGTGTCACGAGTGCTCAGACGTCGACTGTGAAAGCGATCTTGTGCTGGTTTTACTCAGCGGTGTGAAAACAAGAGGATCTTCATGCGTGTATTTAAGATGATTCAAGGTCAGTTGAACCCGTCCCGTTTCCAGCTTGTGACTGCTCGGATCGCCGTTTGTTGTGGATGGTCATGTTTCCTTCCCTTCCCACATCAAAGCCGGTCACATTCATGTCCACTCATTCAAACTCAAGTGCAGTGAATCACTCTTTCACCCGAGGCTTGGAGTGCTTTCAGCTGTCGTAGCCAGAAATTCATTTTCGCTGCAGTAGGCGCGAGGACAATGGAGAAAGGGCATGTTTTATTCTGGGATTTTTTCTCTGTCTTTGATTACGCACAAAGAAGCTGTCGCCTATTTCATTCATCCAGGTGATGTTGAAGGTTTTTTCTACTTGGCGACAGTGCAGCGCAGCTCTGGCACACATCAACCCAGATCACAGTCACGGTTCATGAGCAAACATGCCTGGAGTGCTGGGAGACCAAAGATCGTCACTATATAGCAACAGATTCTCATGTTTAACCAGCAGTAACTACAGTATGTGGCCCTATGTGGACTGAGGTGATGTGCAGTTTGTGCACATAACTTTACAAGTTTATTTCCTTTTTTAGAGTACTTTTAACCCTTGTGTCTTAGGAGTCAAAAATGACCTGCCACTATGAAATTCAATGACTTTTCCTAGAATTACCCCTACATGAGAAAAAGTGAAACATTGCCTATGTTCATATTTCCGTGAGAGCTGTACACCAACAGGATACAAATCTTGTCAGCTATATAATCATTTTCACACCACAAAAACCATAAAAATCATGCATGCATGCGGACAATAATTCACGCACGCTTGCTAAAAAATTATTTTTGCATCTATGCAAACATAATTAATCTGGTTCTGTGGTTGGAGCCAGGTTGGACACACTGGAGGAGGTGGTGGAGAGATGCACTGTCAAGATGTTTGAGTCCATCTTAAAATACCCGGATCATCTGCTACACAAAACCTTTATGGACCAAAAAAAACCAGCAGTGGACGGTTCCTCTTTCTCCGTTGCAGGACGGAGAAATATAAAAGATCCTTCGCTCCTACAGCCATCACGCTGTCCCATTCTTCCAGTTACCTGACTAACTGAATTTCCCCTCTGGAATTAATAAAGTAATTTTGATTGATTTTGATGCAGTACCTCTAGCAATAAAAATAAATAAATAAATAAACAAACACCTTAAGTAAAACAGTAAACCAATAATGACAGCTGTGCTGTAATGAAAACGAGTGGATTCCAGTGATTAAATCCAGTTTTCCTTCACTGTAAAGAGGGAAACCCTATATATTCAGAAGGTTTGTGATGAATGACAGGTTATTTCCTCGTGCAAAATAGATTTGGGTTTTAAAATTCAATCATGCTGCTTTATTTAAGGGGTTTAGTGAAGGTGGGCAATTTTTGACCCTTAAGACAAGTGGTGCATACAGAAAGTTAAGGCAACACAAGGGTTAAAGGGAAACATATACAAACTAAACTGCATACAGTACCTAAATATTTTAGTAGATCCATAGTAAGTGTACTTTATTTTGTGTGTTTTTTTACTCCATAATAGATCCATAATTATTTTTAGATAAATTAATAATCACACCAGGTTCTGTTCATGCTCCGCAGTGCTTTGTTGTTGTTTTTCAAATATTATTCAAGTAGTGATGATTAGGCTTGAAGTTATAATCTTCTACTTTTTTTCCTGAAGATTATTACAATTCATTAGCTAAATAGGGATGTTATTCATATCAATGTATGCATTAAATTAATCTTATTCCAGCATAAAAGCAAGGCCTGGCATAAATGAAAGAGCAGTTAATATGTTGACTGTACCCAGTGATGTAAATTATAGAGAAGAAAAAAAAGAAAAAAAGAAAAAAAAAATATATAAAGATTGCGTATTGAATACATACACAAATGCAAATGCTATATTGGTTGGTCTAGAAAAATCCCATATTCTACAGCCTTATAAGCCATCCAGTGTTGTTGTAGTTAATATTTCTGTCTGGACTAACACATATGAGGAAGTACCATCAGCTGTATCTGTGAAATGCCCGGTTATATGTGCTGACAACTAATGTCCCAGAGGAGTTAACTATCAAATATTTCTTTCAGGTGTTGCTTTTGCCTGATTTTTGTGTTTCTTTGGTGTCTCACAAGGGAAGAAACGTGTCAGAATTCCTGAATCGAAATGTGTGTGTGGGCATGTGCTGTGTATAATGGTGAGGCTGAACACGCCTTTATGTGTGTGCCAGCTATAGTATTTTGAGCATAATGTGAGAGAAAAGGAACCCCTGCTGTGTTTCCTGCTGCTGCCTCAAAGAAAATAAATCAAACCATCAGAATCTGTTCTCGCGGAGGGACTAATCTGCAGCATCGCCTCGATCTGCTCATGAGAGATAGGACTTTTAAACCGCGATGGGATTTACCGGTAGTGGCTGCATTCAAAGCTGAAACACTTTGGGGGCGGAGCACTGTGTGAACGACTATAGAACAGAAACTTCAGGATCATTCTGCAGGAGGAAAAACCTGCTTGATGAGTTTGTAAACAGCACATCGTCCCCACAAGTATTAACTGGCTAATTTCAGAGACCATCATGTCATCTGTGCTGTGTTTTCATCGCGGTGCGCTCCCAGCACTATTCCGCATTTTAAAGGCCAAGTCAATTTATTCACAAAGCCCAGAACAATCAAGATTTTTATTGGATTTTTAAATTGCACTTGATGGTGTTTGCCGCTTCAGGAAATTAGCATCCCCCAGAAGTGTGCGGAGAGAGGAGTAGAGATTACTTAATGAAATAACTCCTCCTTCAGGATTACACTGCAACACACTCATAAATTATAATCTTAAATGAGCTTTGTGGTTTCAGACTCTTTGATGTATTGTTGGAAGACAATACTCACTGTGATAATTATCTAGGCCCTCTTGATTTAGACCCTTTGATATTAAGAACATAAGTGCCAAAGCCAAGCCCTGAAGCCAATCACACATCCACTTGTGCGATGAATTTACTGCCACGTTCATCTTAGTGTCTTATTTTGTATCACTGCAGGGGGTGAGAGTCCTGAAGCGTAACTTGTAGAGCGTGAGAAATGAGGAAGGAGCAAGAGTGTTTGCAAAAAAGTATATTTTCTAACCTTTCAGAGATGCAGGAGGATTTATCCACATGTGCTGAACACTAATATACATTTTGTCCCTCATAATGCAGCTTTTGACCTCTTTGAACGTCTCAGCTCTGACAGAAACAAGTGGATATCTGTTCAATAACAGTAGAAAGCCAAACACGACTTTGTGGTGTGAAATTGATATGGCCTCTAGAGCAAAAAAACCCCCACAAGAATAAGGGTTTCCCTTTTTGTTTGTCCTAAAAGCACAGGCGTGCCTGTCAGTCTGCCTCGGGCTCATAAGACGTCTTAGACGATAACCGTCTCAGTCATGTCTCACTAATAGCACTTGTTCCCTCATTATACACTAATGAGATTTGTGAGGCAAATTATTAATTATCAAGGCCCATGATAGAGTACATGCTGTGGTGGTGGAGAGGCTTTCCATGAAACAACAATTTGTGTTCGTCCTCCTGTCGTTTGGGGCTTAATTTGACATCTAGGGCTTTTTTTTGTTCTTGAGATTTTTAAATGAATCCTAAAATGTGTGTCATTATATTTTATGATATTATTACCCTAAAACAATTTTTTAAAAATCCTTGAACAAAAGCCTTAAATTGAATAAAGCCATTCATCTAATTAAATGGTTCATCTTGTTTTTTTTTTGTTTTTTTTAAATTAATTAATCATTCTTTAATTAATATAACTCTACGGAAGTATTTGCAAATTAAGTTTGAATTAAGCTTAGAAGCTTCAAACTATTCAGTACTCACATATTTTTTGGACAGCATTGCTGTGTTTTTGTGTCTGTTTATTTCTGCCAGATATTTCAGCACTAGACAGCAGAAATGCAGTTATTCACAGTGTCAAAACAGTTACTCAAACGATGCAATTTTCTATATCCTGGTGAGGCAGAACACATTTTTACTCATTTTTCTGCTTGAACATTGGCAGACAAAAAAAAAAGATTAACACTTTTATTCCTTGCAGACTTTGCTCAAACTCTTAGTTGTCCTGTTTTTTTCTCTATCCACACATGGTCTTAAAACACAGGAGGTATGACTCAGTGATGTGGAATACTTGGTCAGTAAACATTCAGTGTGCATTTAGACAAAACAGGAGCACAGCTTTTAGTAATCTTTTTTTAAACAGGCTTGGAGGAGTCCATAAAGGGAGTTTTTCAAGGATAGAGAAGAATTTGATGTTAAATTTAAACCTTGTACCTTAATAATAATAATTTTATTCAAGCATCCAGTCAAATTTAATCCACAAGGCTATGCTTCTTCAGCGATGTTGTCAACTTAATTATGTGACAATACAGCTGATTGAAGCACATAACAGGATGTAAAATTTAGCCACACTCACGTGTCGACAGGAAAAAAGGTCAGCAAGCTGCTGTCTCAGTCATCGAACAAAAATCTCTGATCCCAGACGGCTAAAACACAAGCATCGTTTGAGCCACAAATTTCAACATCTACTTTGCAGAAATACGCATGTTCACTAGTGTTGTAATTCTCAGTGACACAGAAGTTACAGAGACACAGGCGAAAAACCAAAGCGCTTAAAGTTAGGGGACCGCGGAGCCTCGTTTAATGCCGGGTTAGCGGCCAAAGTTTTGCTTCCATCCAAAGGCTGTGTGCTCGGATTTTCCACGGTGCTTGGAGCATTTTATGAGGGGTCCCAGCACAGCGAGAGAAGCACTAACTTATCTCAGTTTTTATTACCCCTGCAGTGTGAACTCATGTGAGGTTTGAAGAGATACTGCTTTGAGAGGCGTCTGAACATAAGGGAGAAGTGATTGATATGCCTACAAATGCTTAAGTCCTTTTCTCACATATGACACAAAGCAGAGGATGTAGAAAAGTACAATCAGTTCTGAAAAGTGAAGCAGAAGTGCCTTAAATCTGCGTTCTTTCTTGGCCAGCAGGGGGAAACTCCACTAGCTGCAAATAGAAGTCGGATTTCATAGAAGTCTATGAGAAAATGCTTCTACTGCTCACTTGATTTATTACCTCAGTAAACATTTTACCAGTTTATAATAATTCCCAATTGTTCCCTAGTTTCAAGTTTTCTTCAATAAAACATTATTTTTAATTTGCAAATTATGGTCCCATTTTAGGGTTGCACATCTCTCTGTGATAAACGATTCGATTCGCATCTCAATACAGGTTACGATACAATTCAAAAACGATACACTTCTATCACAAACCCATTCGATTCGAATTGATACAGTGTAAGAACGGTACAATTTGATATTATTCTACGGTTAATATTTGTTGTAGATATTTTATAGTGTGTCACTCACAAGTTTTATATTTTATTTATCTTCTGATTCACCATGGAGTTAAAAATCAGTTTTATTATGGGTCTGAACAACAAATAGACCACAAACATCTTTCTACAATTATAATATTTGTAAAAAGCTTTTTTTTTCCTTTCATGATCTGTTATTTCCCCCATCCAGATTTATTATGGATGCTATTAAAGTAAAAAACAAAAAACAAAAAAAACAAAACAATAGAGAGTCTGACAGCAAGAAAGTCCCACGTGACTGGTGCAGGTTTGATCTGAGTGACATAATTTACATTTTCCCTTAATCATCTAATCTAATAAAACATTGAATGGTGTTCAGTGGACACAATCATGTTCTGGGATATTAAATAATGAATTTATCACCAGGATTGTCTATAAACAGACACTAATAAAAAAAAAAAATAATATAAAGGCATTCCTGTGTCCCTGAGCAGGACACAGTTCACAGTATCAATACACAATGCAGGTTGTTATTCAAGTGCAGCTATTTGTTAAGCAGAGAAAACACTTATTATTTTTAGTGCATGTCTACAGCTGTTAAAGCCGACTGACAGCTGATCCAGCTGTGATCCGCTGCCACCGTCATTAGAAACGGACATCGCTTCACGTGACGATTCGGAGGAAAGGACTTCTCTTAAAATGTTTAGCAAGTGATGCAAGCGAGGGAAGCGGGAATCCAAATAAGAGGCTTTGGAGAGACCAGAGAGACCAATGGAGTTGTGCGAGAACCGTTTCGCGAGCAGCTTCAGCTCTCGTGTTGTTTTAGAGACGCTGACGCAAACTGTAAGTTTGTGAAGCCGCCGACCAATTCCAAGTCTTGCGATACCCGATCCATGACTCTACAACAAATTAACCTAGGAATTCATGGCTGATTTGTATCCATTGAGATGGCTTCTACCGACGCAGCCGTATCTTTCACTTGTTAAACCGAATATCCGGTCGCATCGGTTTATCGTTCACAACACTATCTCATTTAGACTGAAATAGACACTGAAGCAGAGTATGTTTTTGGGCGTGGCTATCTTGTGAAATATCAGTGTTTTCATCCAAGAACTTTGACCCTTTTATAGTGTTTTCAGACCAGGTAGGTTAACCTTCCTTCTCACCTACAAATCCCTCAACGCCCTCGCCCCTCCATACCTCACTGACCTCCTCCACCCCTACACACCATCCTGTAACCTGAGGTCCTCTGACACAGGTCTGCTCATCACCCCCGCAACAAACTAAAAACTTCTGGGGCTCGTGCCTTCAGCTCCGCATCCCCCCACCCTCTGGAACTCTCCCTGAAATGCTACCTCCTTGGACATTTTCAAAGAACTTCTCAAGCACCATCTGTTCACAAAGGCTTTTGGACTCACCAAACCCCCTCAACCTGTCATCAGTGCCCAATTGTTTCTGTCATGTAACTGTATTGTATTGTCTTGTATTGCAAAGAGTCACTGGGCTTCTTGAAAGGTGCTATATAAATGTAAGTTATTATTATTAATCCATTGTTGTTCATTGTTCCAAATTTGGCTCCACTTCTGCCTCCAAAATCCAAGATGGCAATGGCCAAACTGCCAAACTTAAAGCTTAAAAATGTTTGTCAACAAACCAATGGATGACATCACAGCAGCATCTTGCAAATCAAGCTCTTATTATATTATTACTCTGTTGACAGGGAAGAGAGGCAAGCAGCTACAAAATCGACCAACCAATAGCACAATTTTCCCTTTCGTATTAATAAAGATTAATCAAGATAAAATGTGTGAATTGGTGAGGTTAATAGTATTATAAAAATTTGTATTAATCTGGGGTTTTTCCAACGTTTTAATCATACTAAGTAAATGTGATCCTGGCTGCTGTATGTTGAGGCACTGGCTTTGGGTTACATCAGACCAGTGCTTCTGCTAAAGGCTGGCAGGCTAGATAAAGTTAACTATATGTTAAGATAAAGGGAAGTACACATGACTGGGGGAGTCAGACACGGGTCAGACGTATTTCTGCTGACCATACCTTTGACTTTGGGGAACTGAGAATAACAGCATCTGTGTCAGACAGGTCAGCTAGACGTTGGAAACCTCCCACTATAGGAGGCATATAAGCCAACAGTTTTGACTATCATATGAGCCTTTTTCTCTGTAACCTTACTCGCTGTGTTGCATGATTTAAACACTCCTCTTGTACAAGACTTTAATTAAATTCAACTTAAACTTTGATACTTTGAATCCAACTGTCTTTATTGAAGGGTCACTCTGAAAAATTCTTATAACAAATAGGTTTTGGCTTATGGGTTGCTGGCTATGCTAAGCTGAGGTTTTTTCTTACACAAGAAAGCAAATAAGTTTAGTTTTTGAATTGTTTCTTTAATTGCCCATTATGTCTATGATTAAAGTGACCAAAACTCTTGAAGTTTACATTTAGCATTGCACCAATATAGACTTTAAAAAGTCTGAACCTATCCCCTAAAACCCCAGTTTAGCTTTAACACACTCCCTTCTCACATTTTAAAGAAAACACATAGAACACAGATGTGTCTGGCATGTCCCATTGCTAAAAATGTTTATTTATAGCACATGTTTAAGCACAAATAGTTTCTGTAAGGGCATCAACATTAACAGCCCACACACTCTGCTACTTCAAGGCACTTCATGTACTCAGGCTTTAAGTCACATACTTAAAAGGAAGTGTGTTGTGTTCCCGCCTCGGGGTAATATACCGCAGCAGGTTAGGAGGGGACAGCTAGCCACTCACCCCCCCCCCTCACAGATAAGGCATTGTTTACTGTCAGTCAAACCTGCCTGTGGCGCCCTAGCCGGCACACACCCGTATCACCTTGCTAGCTCAAATCAAGCCCAGATAGCACCAATCTGTCTCACTCCAAAGCTCTTAAAATGTCTGCCGAAGTGGAAGATTAACATCAGCGAGTGCCATGCGCACCAGCAACAACACACACAACCATGACAAATGAAACCGGGACATGATAGACCAGTACATCCTGAAGCATTAGTACAGACATCAGAGAATGTCCAGAGGAAGCGAACTGACAGAGACAAAGCTGAGCAGGATCAGATTTTCCTTGACTACTTATGAAATCCTTGTCTTGGGTTTTGCCTAAATAGTGTGATTGGTTGTGTGCATGCAAGCAGTTTACTCACAGAGATGCTGACAGTATAATAAATTATAAGTCTGATGATGAATGACTAAAGGAAGACCGAGAGAGGAAAACAAAGATAGGGAGGGGGGTTAAGAAGCAGAAGCAAAGGATTTATTTGAGGAGAAAAGAAAACACGGCTGTTGTTTTTCTGCCTCTACTTCATGTGTGTATTTTAATAATTGAGGAAAATTCAAGCTCATGCACACGACAGATGCAAAATGCATCCGCTTTAGTGAGTTCATGACCCAAACCTCAAGTTAATCCTGTGGTTAATCTGAATATGTAAATAATAGTGGCTGCAGCCCAGGTGGGATTGGGATCTGTCTGCAGTTTGGATCATCCATGGGGTATCATTGAGATTCACAAAAACCTGTCAGAGCTCAGTTAACCAGCACTGAGCTCAGTCTGCATTTAAGCTTCATTCCCTGGGGAAACACCTAAAACCACATGATTAACAACATCAAGATCAAAATCCTGAATAGGGTTGCAAAATTCCGGGAATTTTTAAAGTAGGATCTTTCCATGGGAATTATCGGGAATTTATGGGAATAAACTGGATTTACAAAAGAGTTGGCCCTGAAAAAGGAACTTATCTATAGTTTGGGAAAATATATTTTAGCATAATCTTGACTAAAACAACCAGATTTCATGCAAGTACACTAGTCTATGCTATTCCTCAATCACATGCACACAGCACACTGCTTACTGCAGGGCTACTAAGACCACGCCCCTACATAGGCCACGCCCCGTACATGCACCGTGCATTCCTCCATCACATGTTCAATTCAACATGTAAATGTTGAATGGAACTTTTTTAGAGGGAGAGGGGCTCTTTTCATTCTTTTCATTTACATTTTGAATGGGACTTTGTTGTGATTTTACTTATTTTTTGAATGGGTGGGGTCCGAGGGGATGAGTAATATTTGAGTTAACATTTGTGTTTTTGTTGTACAATAAAATAAATGAATTTTTCACGAAAATAAACAAAGCTTGATAAAGTTCTACTTACAAATAAATCAGTTTTATTGTCATAATATTTTTTAAATATTTGAATATTTCCAAAATTCCCCAGCTTAACTTCCCATGGAAGGTTTCTTGAAATTTACCGGACATTTCCCACCCCATTGCAACCCTAATCCTTAACACCACGTGTAACTTGCAATCTACAGGGCTGATGGTCATCTTGTTCAAAGTGCTTCAAGGCAGGTGTGAGTGTGAGGTAAGAGGATGACTGGAAGTCACAAAGCCTCATCTCCTCAAAATCTATTTCTGATCTGTCAGGATGTTGGTTTTTTTCCAAAAGCAGTGTCGACGCTCAGAAAGTAAGAAAGTGTGCATCCTCAGGAGTGCTGTTGGGTGGGTGTTTCCAAAAAAACCTTCGATCTTATTTTCTTAATTGAGGTTCTGAGTTCATCTCTGACCTTTAGAAAGGCATTTAAACCTCAACGCCAACATAGACGAGCATTTGTTTCTCAGGATTAATGGAAACATTGAACATCTACAGTTCAGTGACAATTTGGAATTGAAGCAGACATAATTAGGTCAACAAGCAGAGCATTTATAGCAAATATTTCTACAGTCAGATGTGGCTGAAAGGGCTCTACTGTTTGAGGGAGCTCTCAAAGAATCCGAGCAGCTAATAGGTTTCTGTTGGGAGAACTAATCCCCCTCTTAGCAAGCACACGTGACTATCAAATATTAGTTAAATCAACGGGTGCTATCCGTTTACAGGGTCCTATGCTCCCCCAGACGTGTATCATATTTTACATTCAGTTTTTTTCCCCATGTTTTCAGTTGCTACATATTACAGGAAATGCTTTAAAAGTTGGTGTGTGATCAATTTTAGCAGGCCAAAAATTCCAGGGCTGATTTTTTAGTCCCAGTCCAGCCCTTGGAGGTGCTGAAGTTTTCTGTTAGACCACTTGAATTACAATATGCTGAGAGGTTATTATTGAATTTTCTCCCAACATCTGCAAAAAAAAGAAGCCAAACCCAGCTGTAATGTCCATTTTTAACCCCCTGTGTAGCCATGAGCAGAAGGCACACTGCAGGGGGAAAGACACATTAGCATTCATTGTAGTGCACAGCATACATCTTATATACTTGTATTAAAGAATATGTCACTCGTATATAAGGTGTCTCTACCTCTCTGAATCTCTTTAACACACTGTCAGTGTGGGAGCGAAGCAAAGACGGTGTGTAATTGGCGCTAAAAGAAAAGCTGTCACGGTTTGAGGTTGGCTCAGGACCTGTTAAACCGTCGCCTTCGATCTGACTTATTTAAACTCCCTGATCTGTAGGCCATGGCTTTCCTCGGAGTAATGAGAAACAGGGAAAGCCACAAGCAGCATGCTGGGCCTTATGATAACCCAGTAATTGAAATGGAAGGTAGGCTACAGTATACAGATTGTATTACTAAAAGCAATGTGGAGGAGCCTTTGACAAATTGGTGGGTGAAATATTGGTCTATATGGTAATGGTGGCTGTGAAACGCATTTTCCACACAAGACAGAGAATGTGAGCAGGTCCACTTTCACTTGTATGATGAATTGCTTTCATTATTTCGCCATCAAGTAATCTTTGGGTGTAAAAGTGAAACAAAAGTGGCATCTTTGCTGGAATGCAAGGATGCAAACTTATCAAGGGGGGAAAAAGGTGATAAAGATTTGAACTGAAGTCCTGAAGGGAGTCCCAGGGGCATGCCCCTCCATGGGCCGAACAAAAAGAGAACAACCGAAAGAACAGCTTTAAAATGTGAATTTACAGTTGATTTTAGCATGCTGATAAAGGGAGGTCACCCTAGAATTACTGTGATCTTACTTCATCAAAAGCAATGTATACATATAATGTATACATCTTGGACGCAAACTGTTCAAAATTCTCCCCTCTGGTAACTCTTCCTGTTACATGAATTTTATATATATATATATATATATATATATATATATATATATATATGTATACACAGTCATGGAAAAAATATTAGACCACCACCCTTTTTCTTCAATTTCTTGTTCATTTTAATGCTAGAAACTAGAAAACCATGGAAAATTGCTAGATATCAGCTCTTAAATTAAACTCTTATGAGCTATTTTTTTTTGTTATCATTATATTTGTCCAAACAAATGTACCTTTAGTTGTACCAGGCATTAAAAATATCAATACATTGAAGAAAACAAGGGTGGTCTAATAACTTTTTCCATTCTGTGCAGTGAAAGTATACAAAGCAAAAGAGAACATAAGCATCTTTTCAGTGACATTACAGTATGTTGTGCTCCATCCTGTCAATATTACCTGAAGGTCAAAATGTGATTCCAGATCAAAATTCTTGCAGCATCTTTGACTCCTGAGCTCAGGATCAATCTGTTACAATGTTAATGTAATTAAATTGTGAGTCTGTCTGTTTTGACCTTAAGGTCAAACATGATTCTTAATCACACACAACAGATTGTTTGTCTGCATTATGATGAAAAGGGTCAACAGTGAAAATTGTTCATATTGACCCGTATTGTATATTAAATTCTCCTCACGATAAAAACATGTAAAGTAATGCGATGAGAGTGGTCACTGGGTGCATAAACAGGAAGTGCAAAGATAACACTGCCTTTTTATTGTACTCTCAGTCAACAATGCATTTGAGTAAACACTCATCAGTCATATTTGCATACTGCACGGCATATGAATAAACCGCGAACACAATTAGATTGGTGAGATACTGACGCTGATGAAATACGGAGAGACTGTCATTTGTTATCTGTCTCACTACTCAGAAGTCATCACTCTGTTTGCAGTGTTGTGAGAGGGAGGACACGAGAGGGCGAGAGCCATGAAATTACATTGAATAATCTTTTTTGTTTGTTTATCAGCATAAAGCCTATTAGTGTGATTCACACTCTACTGTATGATGACAGGCCTCATTCATGGCTCACTTATTTGGTATAATGGATGAGAGTCATTTGTCATCTGAAATGTAAAATTATATCTATGCAATAGTTTTAAAATCTAATAAATAGTATGTCTATGCAAGAGTATAAAAATTAATTGAATTTTATGTGCATGCAAAAGTATTAAAACCCAATGAATATTTTATGTTTTGCAAAGTACACTTATGTTTCTCTATGAAAAAGCAGGAATAACAAGGAAGCAGTGTCACTGATGGAGAAAAAAA
Source organism: Centropristis striata (assembly GCF_030273125.1). Classification (NCBI taxonomy): domain Eukaryota; kingdom Metazoa; phylum Chordata; class Actinopteri; order Perciformes; family Serranidae; genus Centropristis; species Centropristis striata. The sequence continues at coordinate 15,711,376 of NC_081530.1, forward strand.
CAACAGAAAACAGCATACAAGTGTGAAGGCAGTGTCATCTACTTAATGATATTTTTTATTGGTTAATCTCGTTTTTTTAAAATGCATCATTATTGTTTGGTCTATAAAATGTAAGAAAATAGTAAAAAAGAAAGTGCCCTTTTAGTTTTCTCAAGAAAAGTGATGTCAAAACCGCACAGATAACTACTTTAATATGATACAAAGCAGAGAAAATCCATATTTAAGTGGTGGATAACAGCATTTTTATATCACTTTTGTTTGGAAAATTGCTTTAACAATAGCCGTGTTTCCTTTAGGGGGAAGAGTGGCCACCGGGAAAAGTCAGCTCACTCTGCATGTCTCCATTACAAAAAGGCCCCCAGAGGGATTTAAGAGACTCTAGAGGGAACGTATGGTTTTCGATTGTCGCGACGCTAACTGTGCACAAATTCAGCAGCTGATCATAAACAAACCAGCATGGCTAATTCAGCACAGCTTCTCCGCTGATCATAAACATAGTGATTGTGAATTAACCGGCATCGCTAACTGTGCACAGAGTGTCCGGTGCTTGTTGTAAACAAACAGAGATCGCTAAGTGAACACCTCCTGCAGCAGCAGCACATACACACTGTACTGCTACAGAGCTAACTGTTAGCCAGCTCTGTGACTACAGCTGGGAAAGACTGCTGCAGGAGGACTGTGCCGCTTCGACTCATTCTTATTCCTCTTAACGAGCCGAGCCGAAGAGTTGCTAATTATAACAACAAAGTTGCTGAGTTGGCAACACTGCTTCGCCGGCTTTTACAAATGGCACGGGTTGTTGTGGCATCGAGTACTACGTCACATCCTGCTTCGCGATCTATCCAATCAGTATTCAGGCTTTTTTCAGGGGAGAAAAAAGACCCTGGTCTTCGACAGGGATGAAAAAAGTCCCAACAAAAGCCCGCTCAGAACGGCTCGTATTCAAATTAGGGGCGTTTCGGCGAGTGAGACCCGCCTAATTCCGGGTATTGCCAGGTAGTGGAAACAGCCCTAATGAATCGATTATCAGAATAGTTAGTGATAAGTTTTGCCTCAATCGACTTATCTATAAATCGCTTTTAGTCTGAAGCCTTATTTAAAACTTGCAGCTGGGGACCTACAATTCCAGTTTAATTTTATTCTTCAATGTCCTTTCAATGAAAATGTCACTATTAACCATTGCAAATACATTACCAGGCCACCGGCCCAGGACTGGGATTATGAAATATAGATATGCACAGATAGTTATTCTGGCCGCAAGCAAACTGAGCCTAAGCATCTTTATCATCTCAATCAAACCTGAGCTCCCGTGTGGAAAAACAAACCTTGACCTGTTTGAAATGAGATGTCCAAGATACCTGTGGCAGTCAGCCCTTTTTTTAAACTGTGTGGAAACCAGTAATCTACACCAAAACATAAGTCCTGAGAGGAAAAATCAATACCCATTCCTCAAAGACTGAGGCATATTGACTTTGTGCTTTGTGTGAGGGTATTTCCAAGAGCAGCCGAAAGTGCTGCTGATATGATGAATATTATTACACGAGGTGAACTGGAGCAAAAAGGATTATTCCTCACATGTATTCAGACTGTGGTGTACATGTGCATGCATGTTGTTTTGATACAAAGATTTGTAGAATAAGAAGAAGCTCAAACAATGTGTCTTCGTATACAGGCCCACCCTGAAATATCTATCCTATTAAACCTCCACATTCTATTGAGTAATATTTTAATTTACACCAGCCCTGTCCAGGGGACAGAGCCTTCTCTGTGGCGGCCCCAAAGCTGTGGAACAGCCTACCTTTCCAGGTCAGAGCTGCACAGTCTGTTGAGCACTTTAAAACATTATTGAAAACCTATTTATTCTCCTTGGCGTTCAGTCCCAGCTAGGCAAGAATCCTTGGCTTTCTTTTTTACTTTTTACCCTTTTATTTGTCTTTTTATCTCTAACACTGTTCTGGATTGAGTTTATATTACTATTTTATTCTATTTTATTTTATTGTTTTTACTGTTTTTAGTATTTTATTGTTTTCATTGTTTTTATTGTCTTATTTATACCTATTTGTGTATGATTTATTCTATTTGAATAACTGTACAGCACTTTGGTCAACTGAGGTTGTTTTTAAATGTGCTCTATAAATAAACTTTGACTTGACTTGACTTGACTTGAGTTTAACTAGAACTCCCTCTCCTTTAAATAGAGCCCTGGGTTTTTCTTTTAAAGGTGTTCCTGCCATTCTCATGTTTATGACCAGTCACAACATTTGTTTCCGCTCAAGCACAGCTAGTCAAGCAACAAATTAGCAGCGACTGGTGGAACAAGATTCTCAGAGGGCCGTCATTAAAGTTCATGCAGCGGGGTCTGACATCCAATTAGCTGCTTCAATCTGTAATACCGGTCAATACAAACTGAAAATACTGCCTTTATGTTCATTAAATTGCGGAAAATAACTGGTTATTGAATTACTGAGGGGTTTGAATTAATACATTATCCCTTTCATTTATTCTTTAAGATGTCTAAAACCATTTCCTAACACTACAAAGCCCATATCTTCAATGGGACTGATATAATTTTATTTTGGTGTATAGCCATCGGAACAATTTTGTTAGCATTACCAATCTGCACGGCGCAACAAATGGCATGCTCATTTTGAACCACATGCCATGAACATCCCTGCACAGTAGGGTTTGTTTGGTAATAAGGCTAAATCAAGAAGAGCGCCTTAATGAAAAGCTCTGTGAATACACCGCGCTGTCATTATGAGAAGGGAATGGGTTTGTCTAAACCCTGCACAGTTCCATAGTCACAGCTTTCGATTTTCTGCTCTTACAGAGTGAGACACTGAGATTAAAAGGTCTTCATGTGTGTATGGGGGTTCCAGTTAGCCTGACAGCTCAAATGGGGTTTTCCACCCCTACAGTCTATCTCTTGAGCTGAGCCCTCAATCTTTTCCTCTCTCCTCTGTGAGATAAGTCAGAGGTTCTCAATCTTTTAGTGAAAGAGCCCTTACAAGGTGGAGTATAGGGGACCCCCTCATATAGCCCATGTCCCTTGGAATTACACTGGAATTCCATTGGAATAACACTGCTATAGCCCTAGTTATGTGAAAGATCAACACAATAAATGCAGTATAAAGATATTAGACATGTTTTAAACATATTGCAGATGCTAAATATCATTAACTGAACTATGGAGCCATGGACCCCAGCTGTACCTGGCTCTGTACAGCTAATGGCTACCACCTTGAGCTAGTTATGGTAGCTACAGCTCATGCTAAAGCAACCAACTATCATAATTCAGAGATGGTTGGATGATTTTACAATAGCCTTTATGTAAAAATAATCACAGTATTTGCAAGTTTCATCTTTGATTTTCAAAAACAGAAACTTGCCAACATTAATGCATAGACTGTATATAAATAAATACAATTAATTCAAGATAGCTACCAACAGGTATCATCATATATATATATATATATATATATATATATATATATATATATATATATATATATATGGATGATCTTTGATTGCCAAAAAAATACAACAAATGATTGATGCAGACTGGCAAGCACACCTTGTGTGTTACACATTAGCAACACACTAGCTAGCCAGCTAGCATAACAATGCTAATTGTTTTTACACAGGTCCATCATTCATTAGTGGAGCACTGATTCCAAAAGTCTTTCTATGGTAGTTTGTGTGCATTTACAAAAATATTATGGGATATGCTCTGAAATGAAATTACCATTAACAATTACTCACCCTGTGTTACCTTGAACTCTTGAAGAAAACGCCTGCTGAGTACATCCTTGATGAGCTTAGGCCACATTTACCACAGCTTGCTTCATATCAAAACCTTCGTTTAAAGATGGTGTTTAAAAAAAGTGTAATTCATCCAAAAACATGCTCACCACTTCCCTAACAGGTGCGTTTCCGTTTAGGCTACTATTGAAAATCGGCGGAAATCAGACCACATCAGTTGTCTGCACACGGTTCTCAACATGGTGTAGCAGCTAACCAGCGGGTATCAGAAGTCTTCTACCAGATCTATTGAGCGTCCCAAAATTATCCTTTTTCAGTGGGTGTCTAATGGTCCAGGATTCTGTGTATATTACTAATAGGGAGACCAAATCCTTGTAGTTTAAATACTCTTGAGGTACAACAATGCTTCCTTTTTTGACAGTTATAATTAATTATAATAAAGTACAGCTGGGATCAGACCAGCTGTAATGCAAGTGCCTCAGTGGTTTGATAGGAATAATTGGGATATAATTATTGATTTTTTTCAGTGTTTCATAAGTAGTTGGGAAACGTTAACGTTTTTGAACGAGCTATAATGCCATGTTTTTGCTTTGTTTCAGTAAACATATCACATATTTGTAGAACATCATCAAACTTTTACATCCCGTACGTTTTAATGTGATGTGTTTTGTATTGCTGTCACTATTAAAGAGCTTGTATATGAAAAAAAAGCTAACCAGCGGGACAGAGCTGACAGTCACCTGAGTGGGTGGCTGTTACCTGGGTGTCAGACACAAGACTTATTATAGCCTAATGAGCACGCTCTCCATGGTTGAGGACAGCGGTGTAGTGGAGGGAATACGCAGGTTTACAAGGTATACCTACCTATCACCCAAAAAGCCACTGGAATATATGGATAGTATATCCACTTCCTCTTCAATCACCACACATGTACCTGGTAATACACCCACATCATCTACAACCATAACACCACTGGTTGAGGATCGTCTCTGCAGCCAGCAGCTCTTCTTTCTGTGACTGTCTGAGTCAATATGGCCCACGCTTGTCCTCCTCTGTTAGTGTTGTTGCACCTGATATGTCAGAACAAGTTACAGCTTTAATCCTTTTGTATTGGCTAGATGGAGTTTGATGACCTTTGCAAATTCTCTGCATACCGGAAAAACAGGCAGACAAAACAAACGATCCTTTAGTAAGTAATTTTTAAAAAAAGCAGCCCAATCAATTTTGCTTATTGCCCCATGCCTGAGAAATTATAAAAACATTTTTGTTCATAGATGATGACAGTTGATTAGTAGCAGCTTTTGCTGGGCTACAAAACTTTCCTAATGAATTAATGATGAAAACATTGTCTGCAGTTTATCTAGCTATCACAAGCAACAACTTTCTCTTTCATGTACAACCAACACATCTCATCAGCATCTCCACTGGTTGCCACATTTACTTTTACTCTTTCCTCCTCCACTGTCAGATCTCCTCTCGTCAATCATCATGCAAAGTAAACATTACTAATAGGCTCTGCTAGCAATTGTTTCCAGTTATATGTGTATGAATAGACATGAATGAAGTCTGTGTGAATGCATATCAGCAGACAGTGAGAGAACAGAGGCCATGTAGGTCAGTGATAGTGATTTCTATGAGCTTGGCTCATGAAATTTGGCAGAGAGGAAAAAACACAGGAGCAAAGAGCGTCTGCTCTTTTATGTGAAAGGGTAACTGGGCCACTGCATCGCAGGAGGGGTACGATCCAACTGGGCACACAAATGTGTCGTCTAAGGACAGAGAGAGCAGCGGTGTCCCGTAGGGCATGAATGAAGTGTTTGAGAGTGGGAGGGTGAGGAGAGCCCTGCAAGAAAAGGCGGCACACAAAGATTGGATGGTCAAATAAACTGCAAAAACACAGAAAACTGAACATCAAACTGTCAATTCCAAAGTTTTGTTCAGATTCATCAGATAGGAGCAAATGAGCTTATTTTGCTTTCTTGGCACTATTTATCAGAGGAAAAAGACTATGTATGCATGTATTAAGGTCAGGTAATGATTTTCTGGTGAAATTAGGACATTAATGTGTAAAGTAACTAGTTGGCCAAGTCATCTGTGTGTTTATACAGACAGCAGAGGTGTGGATGATTGTCCAGGAAAAATAAGTTCAGCTTGACCACATAGTTGTTAGGAAAGTCAACAGTTGTATAGTAAAAAATAAGGTGTCATCATAGTTATAATGAGTCCTTCACAGCCCTTTCAGCTTTCAACCTCATCAACAGGCTCCACCTAAACAGAAAGCCGAGGGCTGTAACCACGCAAGAAGCCACAGTAATGAATGTGACGGCGTCGTGCTCCTGGCTGAGTAAAGCATCATTAGGATGGACAGCAGCGCTGCTGGAAGGCAACACTCATATGGTGACGAACGGTGACTACGACTCTTTTAAAAATGCTGCGGCACAGAGATTTTATTGAGTCCATTGTTAGTGTGTTTATTATGTTAAATCATTTTGGTTCAGCCTACAGTTCCAACACCGATTACTGATTTTCACTATAGTGCATGTGACCCTTAACATAATTTGACATGGTTTAAATATTCGATTAGCTTCAAGTTACAAGATACTGAGAGGTGATAAATGACAAGCACACTTCCAGCAGATATCATATAAAAACCCAAACGAGACACGAAAGCAAGAAATAAATACAGACATTGTTCAAAACATTCACATTTACAGTATTCATCTTAGAATAGTTGCACACAAAATTTGAAGCCATTATCAAAAACTGTTACTTCATTTTTTCCCTCCCAACCTTTTGACAGTAAATCAATCTTGGCCAGTGTGGTCAAGTTGAACTAATGGGAGATGACTGGAGCGGGGAGCCTTAAAGCTTTGTAGGAAAGCATGTGTAGTTGACACAGTTCAACTACTAACTCATGAGAAATCACATAATCAGTACCTGACTGCACAAACCTACAAAACAAGAACCGGATTCAAAGCTCTTTCACAACAACTCCTCAGATATGACTCACAAACAAATGCAGCTAGTGCAGATATACTCTATGTTAACGCTAACTACAGCAATTTATATTATTTTCAGAATCATCATTATATTAGATTTATGTAATTAATGGAAAAAACAAACAAACCAAAGAAGAAGAGCGTCCAATTAGGTCCCGAAAAACCTGAAGTAAAATAATAATATACAGCAAAGGGCTGGAATAACTTAAAATGAATGATTAAAGTGAGAAATAACTCAGATTTACTGTATCTCCACATCAATCAATCATGTGGTAAAGTTTTGAAGCAAATAGTGGAGGTTTATAACTACTATAGGCTGTTCTGAGATCTGTATTTGGGACTTTTTAACCGCATAACTTTACAACAGTTGTATCAGAAGTTGAGCACATTTGGTGAAAATAGATGCCATAAATGTGGTCAAGCTACACTTCACATTACACTGTTAGGTACGATTATTTATGTAAATCTCAAGATCTGTTACTCATGGTTCATTGAAGAGATTAAAATTGTTGTGGTTGCGGATCATTTCGCAGAAAAACTTCATAAGCCATGTTTGTTAAATGACAATGTAAGAGCATGCATTTACTGTATGCACATAGTAACTGCAGCATGCTGGAGAGTGAAAGTGTTAGTATTAATGTTCATCAGGATATCATGAAGTTGTGTTTTTGAGCACATCAGGGTTGTACATTAACAGATAATTAGCTAATTATTAACAATTAATTTGGCTAACATTTGAGCTGCTGTTTACGGTATCTCTACTTCTGTATGTGCTGTACAGCTTGCTGAACACACCACAACATGTAAACTGTAAATGAAGACATTCTACGCTGAGCTCCGCTGTGGGAGCTCCTCTGTTTGGAGTGTCCATCTCTGTGGCTGGTGGGTACGTCCGGGGCCTGCTCCGTGCGTAGACCTATCTCTTGGGTCTGTCGATGTCATCGATGGCCGCCAGGAGTTTCTGACGTGCCTTCTTGTTTATATGTGAACCCAGACAGACGTTCACCAAGTTGGCTAGCTGCTTCATGGAGTACTCCTGCACAAAAACAACACAGAGTGAGTCAGCAAAACAAACACAGTGGCTCTCAGCATGACGCTTCCAGAGAAATGCAGGTGGTCGCATTTTAGAGGAAAAGAAAATAACTGCTGAAATTAAAGTTATATTTAGTGCTGCGGATAAACATTTCTCCGTCTCACCCTGTGATTCTTGATGAACTGCTCCATGTCATTCTCCGTCAGGTAATAAGCCTTGATGTAGGTCTCAACAAACTCTTTATCAGGGATGGGTCGCAGGTCGGTCAGCTTCTCCAGCTTCATGAGGAACTGTTGGAAGTCCAGCTGCATCAGGGCCCGGCCCTCGTTGCTACATTTCTTTACATTAGCATAGCTAGAGGACAAAACAGCAGAGGGGACAACAGGATTAGCATCACCTGAAGTATTCAGGTAGAGAAGCAAGTTTACTGTGTAGTTTTCTTTACATGAAAGTCAAGTGTGTCTGGCTTAAGAGGCGTATTTCACATTTCTCCCCCTTGAAAGGCCAGACAGATCTGATTCTTGTCAGTCTCTATATTAAAGGGATAGTCCGGACCTTTTTCTTTTTTTTTTTTATTTCTTTTGGGAGAGGAGATGACATGCAGCAAAAGACCATGGGTTGGAAATAAACTTGAATCACTGCAGTATAGACTCAGTCTTAGAACAATGGGACACACACTTTACCAGCCAGAGTGCCATTTACTTAAGCCACCTAAAAAAAAAAGAGGATAAACTAAAAAAAAATCAATATCACAATCAATCTCCTTTCGTCAGATAGCACAGTTCAAGTCAAGTAAGGGGAACTGGATATCCATACTCTCTTCAAAGGCTCCAAAGTCCTTTCAAAACACAGGTGTTGCTGGTCTGCTGTTGCCTTGATGGGTTAGTGTGTTTGTGTTATTGAGTGACTTTTGTATTAGTTCGGATTCACCAAAGTCACATAACAACACAAATAAACTAAACGATAGAGGCAGTGGTAGGTCAGCAACTTCCACAAAAAAATAATAATTACAAACTGTCCCTTTATGGAGAAAGTCATGTTGCAATGTTTTTAAATTCCTTAACTTTAATCTGTCATGCATTACACTTTCTCTTGAAGATGTATTTCAGCTTGTCAGATGCTAATTTTTAATCAACATTTTAGTTTACAAAGAAATGTGGAGTAATTGAAGTTATCAGATAATGGGAGACACAATAGTTTTTAAAAGCAACTATAAAAACTTTTCATTAATGGAAAAGAGGTGAGGTGCTTGTCAGTAAATACTCTTTTTGGATGACTGATAATAAAACTGTCACGCTGTTTCACACATTTTAACCAAGTCTGTCATGTAGCGTAGACAGAGAAGTCTATGTTGTTTTTATTATGTCATACTTCAATTTGCATAATACATCATTGATGTTACATGTTATTCCTCATTTAGTTTTTATATTATTTGTCTGTAAATGTGTTGAACAGATTGTGTGTATTTTGACCTGGTTGTATTTGGAAAGTTGGACAAGAGTTTATGACAGAATCAACAGAATTAATCCATTTAAAGATGTGAAACTGCAGTGTGTGTATAAGGAAATGACATGCATGAGTAGGTATGTGTATATGCATGTTTTATATTAAATATGAGGTCAGGATGTTCCAGACAGCTGTCTCTCCTGTCAGGTAAAGTGTGTGTGGGCTAGATGACACACATATTTCTGTGTGTGTGTGTGTGTGTGTGTGTGTGTGTTTCTGTTTGCGTGTCAGGTGTTTGGCAGCTTGGGCATTTGTCCACTGGCAGGTCAGTGTCTGTGACATCTACAGTACATTAACACACCACACAGACATGTCTGCTCTCTCCCTGCCTCACACTTCTGCTTTTCTCTCTTCCATTTCCATTTTCCGCCTCACCCCCTCCCTCTCACTTTCATCACCTCTCGCTGTCATCCCTCGCTCCCTCTCTCTCTCTCTTCTCTGCTTGTCAGGCCTGCCAGAGTTTGCCGCTGAGTGTTTGAGCTTCGGCTCAGAATGCTAACAGAGCCATTTCTGCGAGTCTGAAGGGAGACGAGCGCTGGACAGAGAAATTGAATAACAGGCTGCGCCTCTCGGAGTACAAACAAACAAATATGACTGCTACACCTTGGTGTGCCAGAGGGGTAGGGATGTGTCTGTGTGGATTGCAGAAGTCTGCAAACCCAGCTTAAATATGCTCTGCATCACAGTCGTAATGGTCCATTTGTTCATTGGAAAGGGTTCAAAAGTTCTCTTACGTAATGGGAAGAAAAGTGCTCAGCAAATGTGTTGGGAGGTAAACATGTTCCCTTTTCTCAGTGGGTGAGGCCAAGTCTTCCACTGATTCTTAATGTTCTCTCTCCTTCTTTAAACAATTTGCAAGCACTAAACCACTTAACAAGCATTTATTTTTAACCTAAACCACTCTCTTTTCCCACCATATACTCTTTCACTGTAACCTAAACAAATTAGCAACACAGAATGACTTTGGCGTCATCGTCAACCAATTTCTTCTTCACGATAAAATGTGTGCGAACTCATAATTGTCGGCTGTTAGCGAGTCGCTTCGTCACCATCCAGCCGGTGTGACTTAGTGCTGCTGTGCATCCAGTCAGAGGAGGTTTATCACACCTTCAATCTAAAAACCCACTTCGCACATTCACTCAACACACACACTCAGAGTGAAGCGACAGCGAGGATGCAGGTGCTGCGGAAAAACACATTCTGACACCCGTCACAACCCATATGTCTCGCTTACAAGGGAGAAAGTGGTGAAATGCATTACAAGGTATGTGTCAAGAGGGTTTTATGGTCTGTGTAAGTGGCCAGTGTCATGTGATTCCCTGACGGAGAGATGGGACTGGCACAGAGGGTTGCCAGCTCAAGGTGAGAAGAAGGAATTTAGAGTGGTTTTCTTTGGGGGATTACTCCAAAGAAACCTGGCAACAGAGTCTTCAGATTTAAAATGTCTGTAAAGTCATTTCTCCTGGTCTTCATGATATACAGTTCCAGTCAAAAGTTGGGACACACCTTCTCATTCAATGGTTTTTCTTTATTATTTTCAACATTGTAGATTAATGCTGAAGACATAAAAACTATGAAAGAACACATATGGAATTATGGAATTTTAAAAAACAAGTGTTAAACAAAACAGAATGTTTTATATTTTAAATTCTTCAAAGTATCCACCTCTTGTTTTGATGAAAGCTTTGCACGCTATTCTCTTACCTGGATGGTTTTCAGTTAAAAGGTGCACCTTGTCAAGAGTTGCCTTCTTAATGTGTTTGAGACCATCAAAACAAAAGGTGGCTACTTTGAAATATCTAAAGTATATAAAACATATTCTGGTTTATATACTTTTAAATAAACAAATACTTTTTTGTTTACTACTTAATTCTGCATGTGTTCCATCATAGTTTTGATGTCTTTAATATTAATCTACAATGTAGAAAATATTATAAAAATATAGAAAAACCATTGAATGAGAAGGTGTGTCCAAACTTTTGACTGGTAAGGTAAGTGGTTAAACTACTTTACCACATTACAAAAACTGTGTAGGTGGGTACAATACTGCACCCACTTTTTCGTTCATCCTGACTGTCATGAAGGCAAAGCATTTGTCAGGCAACCACCACCACACACTTGACCTTTCCATTTTGTGTAGTTGGGTGATCTTTGCTCAGTGCTGACACAGCGACAGCGTCATCATGGATAAACTTCCCAAATATTTATCAACAAATGTTAAGAGAAGTTGCTATTTAAAGAGTTTCTGGCTAAACCAAAACCAAAGCTGACATAACTTTCCCATGAATAGTGGGCTAGTTTTTTGGGGAAGGTGTTGTCTATGGCCTGTGAACAAGTGGGCAATTTGTCCAATAAACTCAATTGAGTGGCATTGTTTTGCTGGTATGTGACTTTTTCTATCATATTTTGTTATAATTTCATATCACATGTACATTGTCAATTTGACGTCTTTTTTCAAAGTTGTTTAAACCACTTTTCTAAGGAACTTTAAACTAGATTCCTCCCCTGCTGTAATTCCATTGTGTAATAATTAGGTGCTTACAAAGCTGCGCATCCCCAACACCCTCCAAAGTGCTTGACAACATGCTTTGATAGGAGTTTTTCTTTTTTAATTTACGATGTGCAGATGTTCAAACCAAGAAAGACTTGAAGAGGAGAGAAAAATAAGCTACTCCTCGATCGTTATCTCTGTAGGCGTTCCTGTAAAGACGCAATGGATGAGGGAGGTGGGCTTCAGATCACTGGGATGCTATGACTCACAAATGCTAAAATGTACAAGATTCGGGACTGAAAATAAAGAGACATTTTCAAGATGAAAAAGGCTGCCATGACAAGACAAAACGACTGACTCAAAATTCCACATGGTAGTAAGAAATAAAACCACTGTTCTTTGGGTCTGCACTGTATTTAGCTTGGTTACATTTCTGTTTTGAATAATTCATAATGCTAAAATGCGGATTGAGCAATCTTCGTGTTTTGTGCAGATTTCCTTTCTGCCTGCAGCACGGTATCCACCCAGCTTCAATAGCACTGAACTGCTTTTTTAATAGCTGTCGAGATTTCCTAAATAAATATTTAATACACAAACACATTACTGCTGACTGAGGCTTTTACTATTCTGACAAACTATCAATATTTGTTCAATACACCGGTGGTAAGCTGCTGACTTTTTCAATTATTTAATTTCTATTAGTGATTAAATTTGTGTATAAATTGATTTAATGAGGTAAGAACTGCTATCTAGACACCGTAATTCCACAAAGTATCACAATTAGGAATACAGTAGAAGTGCATTCATAACAAGTAGGATGACATTCCACTTGTCCAGTTCCTCCTCATTCCTACTTGAATATGCACATGCTTTTTGTAGATATGAAGAGATGGATGTGTGGGAAAGCATGCCGTGACAAAATTGACCAAAAACAAACTGCAGTCCGGGCTCATGCTCTTACTCTTCAAGTGCTTTTAGCTGGAATAAATAGAAATCCACAGTGTAGCGAGAAGTCCATCATGTTCAGGTAAAGTTACAGGAACTGCAATCAGACTCCCTCTGTCTCTTGTACATTTGTACAGCTCAAGGACTGTGTCACACTGCTTCTTTTGAGTAATTGTTTGACACAGATGGAGAAAAAATGATGCACGATAAAACAATTTCTCCAGAGAAGAAAAAAAAATGAAGCTCTGGCCACATGTTCACTAGAATGACGCCAGACTGCACACTGCAGTCTTAATGCTGAAGAGGAGTTTTATGACTTTCCTACCCTTCTACTAGAGTCCTGTTGGCCAGGCGGATGCAGTGCTCCCACAGGACGTTGGACACAGGCAGCGGGATACGCACATGTCTGGAAACATCCTCCAGGCGCTTGTTAAATTGCTCAAATTCCTGGGAAGGTAGAGGAAAAAGAACAGGTGAGCAGAGTAAAAAGTAGTGGAAAAAAAATTACGTTCAAGAGATGGATTTGTTCATTTGATAACATACAGTCATGGAAAAAATGATTACACCACCCTTGCTTTCTCCTTGCTTTCTTCTTCTTTTAATGCCTGGTATAACTAAAGGTACATTTGTTTGGACAAATATAATGATAACAACAAAAAAAGCTCATAAGAGTTTAATTTAAGAGCTGATATCTAGCCATTTTCCATGGTTTTCTTGATAATGATTTTGGCTATTATCAAGAAAACCATGGAAAATGGCGAGATATCAGCTCTTAAATTAAACTCTTTTGTTGTTATCATTATATTTGTCCAAACAAATGTACCTTTAGTGTAATCCAAGCATTGAATTGAACAAAAAAATTGAAGAAAACAATGGTCTAATAATTTTTTCCATGACTGTATAATGAAATAAATATAGATTATATGTCATGCTTTATATAGGGTACACTCATTTTTTCTCCAAATTGTGGCCATGTCGACCACCGTCTACTGTATAACTATAAACCTATGTGCTATATAAGATATTTATAGGAAATTCGCCACTTTAGGGTAGACACAACATTGGTTTCCCAGCTGGTAGACTTAAACACAATAAAAGTCTTCATGAACAACACTAAACATGTATTTCCTCTGAGTCTACTCTGTGTTCCTGGATGACATCCACCACCAGCTCCCTCAAACCTCACTTGGAGAAGCTGAAAAGTGTAATAAAACTACCTCATGCTGTGAATTGCACAATCCAATTATTTACAGTCTGCAAAGAATAATCTCCATTCAGGGTTTGTATCAATCTCTTTTTATAAATAAAGCCAGTTTTGATACATTTAACACACAGAGCATACTCTGAACAGTGGGTTAATTGCATCAAATCAATAAAAGCTGAATAATATTATTACTGAGCCTACAGTATGTCTGGTTTTTTGTAACGCAACTCTACTTTAACTGAGCTAATTTAATGATTTTGCAGTCTGGACTGATGAGCACAACATCCTGAAGAACCGAGCAGACGGGGGCAGGAAGTATAAATCCACCAAGCCACAAATCATGCGTTAAAATAAATCATTTGTTCGCGGCTGAATAATGTACTCAAGTTTGGGAACATCCCAATTGGACTCATTCATTAACTTTTTGATGTGCATGCAGGCTCCTACAGTCAGCCCTGAGTGGGCCTTTAAGCTCTTTTTATTTATGCCTTTTAAACCACTCTTGATGTTACATTTGAGCCTCTGAGTTACATCGCCTCTGCACGTATCTCAACATTTTCTTGCAACAAAATGTAATTTCCATGCCCAAGCACAAAAAATAGGACACCAGTCATGAGGGTGTTGTTACAACTGGCCTCCAAATGTTCTTTTTTATGTTTTAACAACAAGAAAAAATGAGGAAATATCTCAGAGGAAGGTGCAGGCTGCAGGACAAAAAGATGTTGTGCACAGTTTTGGTCACAAGTGGCCCACAGCTACATGTGCCATGTTTTGATGCTGCTTGTTTGCAGCCATAAACACTGAAGCACAGGAACTGGATATGCCAAACACTTACTGTGCACTCACTGAACTCTGAAAGCTTCTATTAGGAACGACAGTATGCAATTATAATGTTATGTTACTGTTTACAGGGAACAAATTGCAGTACATAAGCACTGTACATAAATATGATGGATGCGTCTCAGGAGAAGTATGCAGTTTCTAGTGTGTTTCTGCAAATATATGTCTGCTGACTTTAATTCAAACTGCTTCATATTAAAAAATGGAGCGGAATTTTTACGGCAACTGCTATTAATTTTGCAGCCAAGAATGAAGCGTTACTCATTCACAAACAGTGCCACAAAAGCGTCTGACTTCAGCAGTTTGTCAATGAAGTCATTCGGAGGCTGCTGCATTTCCTTGCCACTTTATATGCAAATCAATGCTATTGTTGAATGCCAGTGATCAACCTGAATTCATGAATAAAATATTCTCCCGTGTGCAGTACAACAAAATGTAGCATGCTCTTTTCAATCAATGCACATAACACAATCCATATGCATTATGAGTGTCTGACAAGTTGGCAGAGAGGGCTATTAGCACCTGATGAGTAAAAGTAAAAGACGGGTGTAATATGTAACATGTCAGCTGGACCATTTTGACATGGCCAGCCTTTTTAACAAGGCCAGTGAGATGGAGATTTTCCCCCTCAGGTAATTTAGCTCCTAAGCTTAATTAGGTGGAGTTAACTTCAGAGCTGCCAGACCCAGAAACTGATCCATGAGCCATTCAGGTATTCAAAAGGTGAGTTTAAGTTATTTTCATAAGCAGATAACTTTAGTTGTGACTTGATGTGTATATATTCATGTCAATGAAATCTGTAGTTTAAACTGTGACTTAATCGACAGCTTTCTAAGTCACGCTGATGCACATATGGGGATTTGTCTTGATTCAGTGCTGGTCTGTTCAGGATTTCACACCACAGCGAGCCCTTCAGACCTCTCCATATCTGAGTGTCAGAGGTGAGAAAACTAGAGCCGTATGTCCTTCTACTTCATGCAAAATTTATAACAGGGTGAGTGGCCAGCATGCATAAAGACACACATTTAGTCGAAAACTTCAAATTCTAAAAATACGTCAGGGACTGGTGAGATAAAATGTCTTTAACAAAGCTAAAACTTCAGGAGAGATCTGCATTCAGCTCGCAACAGCTCACCCACCCTATGCTAAATTATTCACTCCAGCCAAAATAATTAATATTAAAGATCCCAGAATGAATTTAAACTCATGGGGGACAACAAGGAACTTAAGTGGGATAATGACTAATACGTTATGTAAATGACACAGATGTTAAAATCATAAACCCAGATTGTATTTCTCAAGTACTACAATAACATTATGTGAGGAAAAACTCCATGAGATGAACGCAAAGCTGTTAAAGTGAACTTTCACGTGGTAGCACATGACACTGAGAGGGTTGCAGTGGATAGTTAGTATTTGTTTGGGGGAAGAGAACAAACTTTTAGACAATTCTTAACTTTTCATTAATCGAAAAAGCACCAGAACAGAAAAAAATGCTTTTAACTGGGATACCAGTAGTCTTGGTATCATCATTTATATTACCTGACAAATATATATATATATATATATATATATATACCTGACAAAAGGTGTCAGTGGCATAAATAATACAACTTAATGGAGACATGTATGTTTGCATATTATCTCTATGGTATGTGAGAAAAACTTGTTCTAATAAAGTTTGGATTCCTGTCTTTGAATAGAAGCTTAATGCAGCACAAACAGGGATTAAAAATGCACACTGACTAATTTAATTTGCCTTGAAAACTTTATATTAACAAAAAATAAAATGACTACAATCGATTATAAGGGGGCCGATTGTAGTAACAGACCCATAGATAAATATAGCCACAAGAGGCAACGATCCAGTTGTGATTTGCAACCCACCTGCCAATTTTGGTGACTTTTGTTCATGTGGTTATTGCTGCATAACGTTTTAGCAGAAAAAATTAAGAATGAAGAATAACAAAACACAGACAATAGGGCTCCAGCAGAGAGCAATGCTGCTTGGCTGCCTGCCAAGCACAAAACACCAGACCAGCTGGTAAAGAAAGTGGAACATTTAGCAGCTAAAAATCCAGTTATTCCCTACGGAGTTGGTGGAGACCAAACACAGAGCTAAAAGAAG
This sequence comes from Centropristis striata, assembly GCF_030273125.1. Lineage (NCBI taxonomy): Eukaryota > Metazoa > Chordata > Actinopteri > Perciformes > Serranidae > Centropristis > Centropristis striata. The sequence goes on from NC_081530.1 coordinate 15,728,284, forward strand.
AGTGAATTGGACTTACACTGGCACACTCCAAATTATTGCTAATGTTGCACCACATCTGTTGGATGTGTAAAATAACCACTATTACTAGGCTTAATTAATTATTATGCTATATATTACTGCTACTTGTCCTATTGGTGTCGACAAGTAGCAGAAAAAAAATTAAATTAATGATGCTTTAATGAGTCCATTTCCATAGTCGTAACTCTTTTCTGCCAGGTAACAGTATACCCACCTGTCAGCCAAAAAGCCAATGGACTAAAGAAGTATAGCCACTTCCTCCTCAGTAACCTACCCATCTCTGTAATAGTACATCAACTCTTCAACTACCGCTACACCACTCAACCTGCAAGTCCATATATATGTATAGGGAAAATCACATTACATCAAGAGTCACTTATGCATTTCTTATGTAACAGTACCTTTAACAGGACATCCACATAGACATTATGCTGTGACATTATCTCCCTAATGTCCCATTTAACTCCAGCCATCATGAGCAACATTTGTTCGTAGTCGATGGCCTTGGCTGCAACAATCCAGTATATTGGTTTCCGAAGTTCACTGGCTGTAGACACCGTCTGAGAGAAGGAAGGGAGAATACATGTATGTGAGTTTTATTCAACATGTTTGTGAATGTTATGTACGGTATGCAGTAAACACTCTGAGGCAGACGTAAAGTTAAAGTCTTTCCAATTTCACTTTGAACGTCATCGATTGCACAATGTTTCCAAGAGAGAAATCATAGACATGACATTCACTTGATGTTTGGGGAAAATAGACCTGTCTGTGTACCTGAACATTTCAAATGTCAAGTGGACCAAAAAAAAGGAGAAAAGACTGGGAAAAAGCTGCCAGCGTGGTTATGGGTGACAGACAATTTTCTCCTTTGTTGATAGAGAATGAGAACGGCACTGAATGTTGGGTTACAGTTACATAGTCATTTGTCACTATGGAGAAATCGGCTCTTTAGGAAAACAAAAATAGAAAAGTTAAGGTTGCAAACAAAATTAATGCAACTGTTTTAATTACTTCACAGTGATTTGAAAGATGTAACTACTGGTATCATAAGGTTAAGTGTTATTCCTCATTAAAACTGATAAAGATAATTCTACGCCATAATCCATTCGCCAGAAGTATTCATACACTTATCATTATTTTTACTTAAACAGTGGCTCGAAGTTATAAACTAATTATTAATAGTAATTCTTACTTAGTAATTCTTAACACGATTCATCGATATGGAACACCCCACCTGCAGCTGACAGTGATGACATGATTAACAGTTTGTGGAATCACACAGACTTTAGAGAGCAGGTATACCTGTGAATAAAACTGTTGCAGGAAGGGCTTCTTGGCTGCAGGCATCATTGTGTCCAGGTGGGACTGGAGGGATTCAAACTGCTCGGCGAGAAACACGCTGAGAAAAAAAATGGAAGCAGACATTTAATTTGGCGCAGTGGTGGCATAATGTGGTCTGAAAAAGACGAAATTACCATGCAGTGTTTTTGTATTACTCAATAATGACACATCTACCAGCAAAAGCCAATATTACTTTGATTGAATTTTGGTTTGAGGGCTTGAATTGGATCAACTCCATTCTGAACTTTAGATGCTACCTTTGTTAATATGATGATGTGAATGAAACATTTCTGTATGAATGTTACCTCAGCTTACCTTTTCTGATGCTAACCTGTACGCAGATGTTGCACTCTTTTCAGTAGAATTACTTGTTTAAACAGCAATAAATCTCTACAATCTATAATTTTCTCCCCTATATTCACTACAGTTTAATGTAAGGAATATATTAAGTTAGGCAGATTCCTATCTTGTCACATTAGAAATTATCTTCCAGTTTATCAACTCTGCACTTTGTAAAGGCAACCTCTGATTTCCAGTTTCAGGTCATAATTGAAGTAGCATTTACATCCAGCAAATCAGGCAGCAGTTGTTTTTTTTCTTTCAATTATACGATAAAATAGAGAAACCAAGTGAAGTAGGAGGAATCATAAAATGAGTGCAGACAGAACTAATACCCACTGTGATTGAATAAAGACCTTTTGACTCTGGCTGATCGATGGCTCTGAAGTTTTACCGTACACTAAATAAAAACCGAGGGAGCAGGTCTGGAGTTTAATGAGCACGGCTGCTTCAGCACAGCGCAGCTCACTAAGTGATTTCTTCAAAGTTTCAGGTCAACAACAACACAACTGATTGGACAGTGCAATTTAAGAAAACAACAAGAATTGAGCCTCCACATACTGTGCTGCGCCGTGAACCCAATTCTGTTTTGAACTCGCTCAGCAAACCAAGTGAACAGCGATGTCATCCTCAGACTCACTCAAAAACTACCATCTATCTTCCCTTTTTTCCTGTTTTCTTCCTGATAAACAACCTAAGTCACAGAATTTTTGAGAACATTTATATCTATTGTTGAATACTAAAAGGGCAGGATATATATCTTAAAAAACACAGGTAAAAGTTGTGGCTGAATTGATTGATTGATTGATTGATTGATTGATTGATTGATTGATTGATTGATTGATTGATTGATTGATTGATTGATTGATTGATTGATTGATTGATTGATTGATTGATTGATTTTATTTGACCATTCATTGATATAAAAAATATGAAACAGCAACCTGTACATTAGTTACATTAGTTTATAACACATTTCTTTATTTACTTTTTAACACCAAAACTAAATGATTCTGATCAGTGCCTTCTTGCAGCAGAATACAACTCATTTTGGATGGATGGGGTTATAAAACTAAGTCAGTATATTTTTTTCAACAATCTCCTATTTAAGGTAGGTGAAAAAGAAAACTATGGGCCTTAGGTAAGGTTAACAGTCACCGTATGACTGTTCCATTTCATTCTTACTGACCACCACAGGCGGTGCTTAAGCACTTGATATTCCATCTCGGCCATACGCAGGTTGAGTAGTTGTACCAAAAAAGTCACCTGTTACTACTGGATGACCCGGGAACATCTATAAGTTCCGGTGTCACCAGAGGATCTGTTCCAACTGGATCTTCTCGCAAAACTGAGAGATCCGAGTGACAGAGAACTCTGGCGATCATCCAGAATTCACAGAACCGTAGTTACATACGTAACTCTCGATTTATCCAATAAAGTAAAACATTTCTGATTGGTCAAATCTTGCCCGTCATTGAGTGATCGTTGAATCATGTTTTACTTTTTTTTCTTCTCATTGATCCCCCTGTGTTTAAGTTTTATGTATCCATAGAAACATAACTAAATGATTGGCTGAGATACATGGAACTGTTGCTCAGCTGTTGTGATATGAACACAAATCAATATCACAATTTATTTGAAAAAAATGTATCACTCGATCGAGATTAATAAATTATTATTTAGTTTTTGTTTTTAGCCCTCATAGTACACTGACCTGGTCTTTACTGTAAATATGCTCAACTATTAAAGCTGGGATATTTTTTCTAATGAAAGAGTGCATATCTTTGTGATTTATATGAAATTAGGGAAACACACGTCGATTAACTATTCTGTGGTTATTTATTGAAGATTTTTAACTGAAATCAAAGCATCACTTGAAATGAAAATTTCACATTTTTGTTTTAAAGTAGAAATCTCTTTGTTCTGTGTTGTCTTCCCTAAAGCCAAAATGTGTCTAAACGACGGACATGGCATTTTCCTGGGTACAACTGCTCGAGCTGTTCAGTTGGCTCCTCCATGTTGCTTCCGTGTCACGGATTGAACAATAATCAAAATAATTGTCATGGGGAAGATTAGGACAGTTAGAGGTTCTGAATGACGTTGACGATTAATTGTCCAGCCCTAGTAGTGGGTGCACTGCTGTCTGTAGTACTGACCGAGACTTTATTTCATTATTTAGCCTCTCAGGGGCTCAGACTGTCTCAAAGATTTAGATACTGCATGTTACTCTACCATGGTAATTTATTCACAAAAACTAAAGAGACTGATCAAAAGCAAATTACTTTTTTCATATTTTTATTAACAGTATTATTAACAGGCTGATATTTATACCAACATAGACTTTATATCATGATTTATCATGGAAAAAACAAGACATTTTATGTAAAATCAGACATTATAGCCAAAATGGATTTATCCTTTTGTTTATCACCACATTTTCCGCCTTTGTGATAGTTCGACTGTGAGATTGGCAGGTGACTCAGACTTCTTAGATCAAATCATGGAATAGTTGACTAGTTAGGGTCATCCATACCACACTGATGCTCCAAAACCAACAATCTGAAAGGTTGCTGCATGACAGGCAACCCCAACAGAAAGCTTTATATAAAAAGCATTTATTAATATAATTAAGTGCTGTCTGCTGAGCGCTATATCTGAAAGCTTCACATTAAACACAACCCGTGCCCCATAAATGAGCAGAGTTGACTTTATTCTTTTTATGGTGCAGAGAAAATCACATTAAGTAGAGCTGGAACAGCTTGTGTTTACCTGTCTTCAGTTCACACTTATCTGATCACGCTGGTTCTGTATAAATACGGCACCAGAACAACAGCTAGAGGGGCCGAACAACAGCGAGAGGAAAACCTCACAGAGCTCTTATCTTTAATTTCTGCTAAGAGTTCTCTCTCGCCTCATTGGTTTGCCCATGGTTTCAAACGGCATATGCATAAGATGTCAGAGGTGCTCCCAGTACACACTAAGGTTCGCTGCCATTTCTAATAACACCTTTTCAGACAGAAAGACTTTTAGTTCAGCTGTGCCCAGAATAAGTCTGACTCCTTTTTTCCCCAGAGCTTCTTTTCCTTTCAAACTTTACCCAAGAAATATCTTCACCTCTGCACTTTAGCTCTTTTACTTTCATTATTCTTCTAAGCTTGTTGGCTGCCTCCGATACATGAAAAACTTTGTGTGAGAGATTGTATGCCTATTCAGCATTTTTTGCAGCGATGTCATCTAGGCCCTTGGTTACAAACTTTCATTATAAAGCACTTGTACACTGCAGACTTCAGTGTTGTCGCACTGAAAATACTTTGATTTAATTATGTATGAGGGCGCTTTCGTGTAGAGTGTGTGGATGTAATAGACAAAGGTGAAGAGGGGGGATAACTACATGGGCGGAGCAAGAGGGAGAAAATAAATTAGTAAGTGAATCACTGATTGCAATAGTTAAATACAAATTGTAGGGAGAAAGCTAAGAATTCGAATGAGCTGGGTTTCTTTCTTTCTTTTGGTTCCAATAATTTAAAATTGAACAAGCTTTATTGACACAAAACGCACACTGCAGGTAGTGAGCATCTTTGCTGGCCTGGCAGTGTAATACTGTCTCATGAAATTAGAACCACCTAGAGGCGAGCCAGCGAGCGAGAATCAGCCTCTTTAACTTGATAAGAGAAAATGCTTTGATGAACATAACCGCCAAGTTACATCACCCTGCCACGACACACAAGGGATGACATGAAACAAGCACTGCTGTCATTAATCTCCTCCCTTGTATCTGAGGGATGAAGACCAATCATGCTTATGGTGTAATTACACTCTGAACTGTATGATTACTTCAAGGCATATTATGCAAAAAAAATAATCATATAGTAGAAGTAATCTTTGTCAATCGTAACTTTTGACCTACTAGAAATGTGTGGCAATAGCCGTGCTTCCATTAAAGTCGAAGTGAATTCTGAAGTGAAATTCTGAAATGGCATATTAAAGAAAATGCGAATCAGGGACATTTCTATCATCTGGTTTAGACCAAATAAACAAAGCTGCATTATGGATGGCTGCAAGATGGCAGTGTAATATATTGCTGTGGGCTAATCCATAAATTAATAGTAGAAGAAGAAGATATTGCTTGAGAGAGAAAAAACAACAACAAAAAAGAGGTTGCTAATCGGAAAACTTTGGCCACCCTGTCTGTACAGTCTGTATCTGAAGATGTCCTGAACTCTTTCTGTATTTTCTCTTTTCTTCTTATTTTGCTGTGATCAGGAAGTTTATGAGCGTCAGAAAAGAGCCTTTGGGCTCTTTGTTCTTGTTCTGGGGTTATACATACACAGACAAACTATGTTTTATTCCACTAAATCACGACTATGGTCTCGTTAACACCGATACCACTCTTCATCTCTTCATTCTCTAGCTCGCTCCACCACCACACCTCATTGAGCTGGGGAAGGAGTGGCCAACTTTGAATGTTGTGTGTTTACAAACACCAGCCAACAGGGGTTACATATCATTATTATTACATTTAAATCTGTTTGCGTAGAGAGTACTTACAGAGACTCAGTGGCCACCACCCTCTGTGCGAGCCCATAGAGAGTCCCACTGTTAGTGAGGACCACCAGTTGGCTGAGATGGGGGCTGGGCACCTTCTCCTTCCTGTCCTCTGCTGCGCTGTGGACCCCTGTATTCTCCCCCACTGCCTCCTGGAAGAACAAGGAGGGAAAATATATATATAAATCGTTGCATTTTACCTCTGGTCTGGTTCCTGATTACACTGACTTTTTACAACCAATCCAAGAGCAGTAAATATGAAGTTATACAGATTGACACAGGTAACTACTTGATTGTACAGTTTTCCCGATCCTGCATTGTCAGGAGCCACATTGGGAACTCTTATTTCGGTGACTGAAAGACGATGCAAAACTTAAATGCGACTGTGAATGTGAATATTTATGGTCTTTGGTGTCTCAAAGAGATAACATGGAAATACCTGAATATAAGTATGATTAGTATTATCAGACAGAGAAGCAACCACATGTCTTGTACATTAATGATTCAGTGCTTATTAATGTGGGGTTGCGGTCACACACTTTTTAATGGACTTAATAGACTGACAAAGTACATGGAGTCAGATATAAGTACAGCAGTTTAAACAGCTTATTATTCAAGGACCATATGATTTGCATAAATAGACTATATACCGTGCATGACCTTATAGAGATCAATTATGAGATTGAGTCCTTAACAGATTTCACGATCAGCAAATGGATTCATTAGTAGTTGAATCATGCTGATATCACATATCTGTCATCATAAAATCCTGTGCTTGATTGAAATCTACAGTATCTTTTTAAGCAGTCCGTGGTTCGGTTGTTTGGTTAGCATCGAGATCAGATTGACAGATGTCACATCAACCTAAATGAACCAAACTAACTGAAAAAAAAAACAACAACACAAAAAATAGAGTTTGTTTTAACCGAACCAAACAGATTAGTTGTGAACGCAACACTTTTCACATTAATTGCATACGGTGCTTGGATCCTATTATAATTGCTTGAAACTCTATTATTAAAATTAGTACAGAGACATGTTTAATAACCAAGGAAGAGATAAAGCATTGGATAAAATACTGAGAAATAATTTAAATAATTTGTAACTATCAGTGTTAATCTGTTGTGGTTTCTGTGGAGGTGCTGCTGTCACTTTAACAGTTAACCTGACATAACAGATTTTTCACTTGCCGAAATGAAGACAAAATGTAGATGTGTGCTGGTAGGTAAGCATAATCTGAAATTCAATCAACCTTGTAGAACTCAGTCACATCCAAAGCACACACACTCTAAAATTCTGCTGACCACACATTTCTCCGCTGCAAGCATTTATCTTCCTTTTGATATATTCCCCTACACCTCTCCAACCTTTTATCCCTTCATTTTAAAAACAACGGAAATAGAAGAAAGAAATATTTCAACTTAAATCCCTTCCAACCAATCACAATAATTCAAATCTGCATTTAAAACCACTGATATTCCATACAGTAGGCCAGGTCATATTTTATATAAAGGGATGATGAATCACATTGGCATGTAGAGCTTTGCACCCTGAAGCTCCAAAGCCTCCTGAAACAGCCTCTGCAGATCAATAGCAATCATTCAAGTAATGAATGAATGGGAGCTATTAACACTGTACCATATCATCCACTTACATTCTGCACTTCTTTGCAATCTTGGTCATATATTGCGTATGAGTGCCATTATCCAAGGCAAACAGCGAGCAGCTTTTCTAAGAGACTACACCAAGTAGAGATGAACTAGTTTAGAATAAGGGAGTGCATAAAACTGCATAATGTGCAGCAAAATAATATAATATAACTCAACTTAACTTATGTGGAAACAGACCTATGTGGCACTAGTTTTTCACCACTAAAACTAGAAAGAAAGCACAAAGTCTAGAACATATCTTCGCTGACGACAGAGCAGTGTTGTGAAACAGGCAGTGATGTTCACAGTCTCAAAGAGGTGACGTCTTACGTTCCTCGAACAGCAATCTATCCACGAAAATAAGATACATAAACAGCCCAGCATACAGAAGAAAAAAATGCACAGTATGCAGCTATGTGGATTTATGGTTCTGCTACAACGAGACCTCCGATGTGAAAACTGCAACCTTTCCACAACCTCTGAGTTATTTCTCTGCAGTGCGTTCAATCAAACCTTCACTTTTTGCAAAAACCATTATCAGTCTGAAATAAAATGTTATCACATTGAGATTAACACTTGAATTATATTACTTTCACAGCTGAGGGAATCTAATGGCGTCCCTATGGAGGGTGTTATATATCTCCCCCAAGAGAAACTCTCTGCGAATATAAATGCTGTTACTATTTAAAAGTCAGGAATGTGAATAAAATAAGACATTAAATGTAATGAAACACAGATGGTAAAAATATTTCAAGCCCTAAATAACAAGTGTATTGTGCATAACATAATTTATCAAATTATACTTGTTCAGGATTAATGTTTTTAAATCAGAATTAATTTCTGATTAGAAATTTTAAAATGAGATTTGTTACTTCGTCTGAGTTACAAGCATCAAACTTGTGATGTATGCAAGCAGGATTGAAAGGAGCGAATGAAACAGTATGTAATGATCTTTTATCCACTGCAGACTTTTTGTCCTTTGGCAAGAGGCTGCAGAACATTCACAGCACGGCTTCTCGTCTCCACCCGAGCACCCACACCTTGGCCTCTGTACAGCTGAAATGCTGAAAGTGTAGTTTTACTGAAGTCAGGGCAAAGGGAGAACAACTGAAGCTCCAAATTAAAGATGCACTTTGTTTTTTTTCTTGTTGTTTTCTTCTTCTTACTTATTTATTTAAACACTGAATACAGAAGTTGAATAAGGTACATTTTAGGATTTACATTTGCTGCTCATGTTTAGAGAATGAATTGAGCAGATTAATGAGTCGGGATGCTGAATGTAACATGTCAGTCAGAATTATTATTCAGATTGTTATGTCGCATAAAAAAGAAAGAAAAAGAAAGAAAAGATATTATTAAAAATATTATGTTGCCAAAAACAAACTATCATTAAGATTGTTATGGTGCCAAAAAAGAAAGAGAAAGAAAGAAAAAATAATAATTATTAAAATGATTATTTTGCCAAACAAAAACAAAAACTAATCATTATTAAGATTATGTTGCCAAAAAAGAAAGAAAAAAAGTATTTTTAAAATTATTATGTAGCCAAAACAAAAAAAACAAATGATTAGGACTGTTATGTTGCCAAAAAAGAAAGAAAAAAAGTATTTTTAAAATTATTATGTAGCCAAAACAAAAAAAACAAATGATTAGGACTGTTATGTTGCCAAAAAAGAAAGAAAAAAAGTATTTTTAAAATTATTATGTAGCCAAAACAAAAAAAACAAATGATTAGGACTGTTATGTTACCAAAAAAGAAAGAAAAAACATATTTTTAGAATCATTATGTAGCCAAAACAAAAAACAAATTAAGATTGTCATGTTGCCAAAACAAAAGATAATTATAATTAAGATTGTTTCATTGCCTAAACAAAAAACTAATTATTAAGATTGTTATGTTGCCAATAATATATATATTAAAATGATTATGTTGCCAAAACAAATCAAAAAACAATTATTAAGATTATTATGTTGGCAAAAAAGAAAGAAAAAAATCATGTTGCCAAAACAAAACAAAAAACAAAAAAGATTTAAAAATATATCATTTTGATTGTTATGTGCAAATTTAAAATACAATACACTAGGTTACCAAAAAACAATAAAAAGAATGATATATTTCCTCAAAAAAGTGCTCAATAAATTTGTCAACATCTTTTACTTGATTAAAGTACTGTGTGACTAAACAATCTTAAAGCTAAAACAATGTCAGCTGGGTCACTGAGAGTTACTCAACACATCAAAGCACATAAACATGACAAACAGCCATTGGTTGTGGAGTTAATCCAGAAAGGCCATTAGTACACACTTTCAACTGATATAAGTGATTTACGTTTTGGCCAGTGATAAAAGGGCTGTGAATACACAGTATATTGTAAACATGTGCAGATTAATGGGAAATAATTGGGAAACAATGTATCTTTTTTTCTCTATATGCAGGCTTAGCAACATAAACATACATAAAACATATATATTTTCTTCTGGTTTTTCCTTTTAGGTTTGGGAAATTTGACACAATGCACTTCAGGGAAGGGAGCAAAATTAATACATTTAAATATAACTACTATGAAGAATGGTTCCTCTAAGTGTTTAGTTACACATTATGTGAAACCATCCTCAGGTTTAAGAAGTAGTTGTTATGACACCTGTTCCCTTTACTTCTGCTGTTTTATACTGACTTGTATGAGTGGGTTGCATTATGAAAGGCACGCAAGGCATAGTTAATTCTCCTTAGAATCAATCAAATCAATTAAACTTCAGTTGCATTAGTCTGACATTACAGCATAGTCTGGTTTGGTCTATTTTTAATCTCTCCACATGAGGCTTGACCTTTCATTGACTGTGCCCCTGCAGCATAAACACTGCATGCAAAAAAAAAAGGAAAAGGAAGGCTTCTGAAAGACTGTCAGGAGAAATGTCGAGTTTCTTTTCCATCCGCATATTACTCTGCGGGGATTCTTCAGGTAAAAGCCACAGTTGGACTAAATAGAAAAGGTGTTTAAAAAAGAGACAAAGGCAGTAGAAGAAAACCCAAACAACATCCATGACATTTGGGATTTTATGCAGCTACTTTTCCAATTCTGAGACGAGAAACACATTTTCAGATGTGCTCCGAGCTTCAGCAGCTTCTGGAAACATCAACAGGGTTTTATCATTTCACCTGTATGGGGTGTGATACAGCATCTGCCTCGAGTGCCTCGGCTCGTTTATTAGTTTGTTAGATGCTTGATCTACTATCATTTTATGCTCAAAATGGCAAACATCATTTGATGGAATAACATTAACATAATGTCCCTTTGTTGTTGCCCTTTGGCAGCTCTGAATATCTAAATTGTTTTTGGGGGGATAAACATGCTAATCTCGTCTGGCACTGAGGCATTTAGCATGTTAATATAATAGATACTTGCATGCAACTGAAATGTTTTGTCTGTTTTAATCTGCAAATTAATGCAAGAGATGCCTGGATGAGGAAGTGTAATTCTCGCCAGAAATTAATTCACACAAATAAGAGATTAAACTTATTTGCTCAACTGTCTTTCTTAATTCTGTGGAAATTGTGACTCAAGTGCTATAATATGTGTGGCTGTTGGCACCAAAATGCAGCTGCAGAAAACAGGTACAAATTAAGTTAAGATTCAAACTTCTAAAAATAACTTCACACATAAACACATCAACACTTCAGTTATCATCACAGAGCTACTATAATCAACTGTAACTTGATATCCCCAAAGACACGACTGCGCAAACAATTATGATTCCATTTTTATGAAGACACTCGATCAAAATGACAAATGACTTCAGTGAGATAAAAGTACACTAACTCCACACGCCTGCTGCATCGCCAAGTCCGAGCAGAAGAATGCCATGTTGGACAAATTAAGCACCAGCGATAGATTTTTCAAAGTCATGCAATGGCCTGAAAAATTGGGGATGAGGCAGACCTTTCCATATAGAATGAGTTATAGTGAAGAGTCCATACTTTATTTGAATTACAGCCTGCAGCTGCTGGAGATATTTAGGAGGAGTTAACAGCAGTTTCTCTGCTGTTCCAATGAGATAAATAGTGACATTACTTTTCCATTGTGGGGTGGAGTGTATAGTGTTACATAGACATTTCAGACTGGGGATTTTTGGTCCACTGTGATTTTCAATATTTGCTACTGAACACTTTCTGGCAAGTTGATTGCATACATTTAAAAAATATCTCGATTTATTATTTGTGGCTACAGTGTGTAGTACTCAAACAACAGGCTTTGCTGCTTTATTCTGTTTTAATGTCATAGTAAACTGAATATATTTGGGTTTTAGTTGTGCATTTTTATATTTATTTTTTCTAGAGAAGAAAGAAAAAAAAGAAGAAAAAAAAGAAGAAAAAAGAAGAAGAAGGAAAAGAAAAAGAAAAAGAAGAAAGAACAAGAACAAGAACAACAAGAACAAGAACAAGAACAAAATCATTGGTTGCGGTCCTGAATAATGGGGACAAGTAATTACCTTAAATGTCACTCATTTAATCTTTCATACACTACCTGCAATCACACTAAACACTCATTAGTTTAAGATTGACAGGTTGAAATTCTAATCATTAGCATGTGACACTAAACCAATTACGGAGTCGATACATTGTTAACAGCTTCCTGTTCACAATGAGAAAAAGAAAAGAGAGGAAAAACAAGTGAAAGTTTTTCCAAATCCAAAATTTACATGAATCCAGTATTAGCGGGTTGCAGGATATTGCACTGACTCCATTAAGACAACTGTATGGATTATTGCCTCTGTGGAAAAATATGTTTTGTGCATCCAAGCACAGTAAAACAATGAAATGCTCTCAAATTGCATTAGTTGCATTTCCCAGAGCAGTCGCACCAGTCAGAGCCAAAGGCTGAGAACATAACTTTTTAGAGAGGAAACTACAAATATATTACTCCGCCTCCTTTCTATACGAGCATCAGTTTGGCAGGTTATGGGAAGAAAAACATGCTTGTTTATTTCTTGCTGTGAAGACATTCACTTCAGTGTACTGAAGCTAATGAGTTTAATACAAAGACAGAAGCTTGGGTACTGCATGACATCTGTAAAACACAATAAATGATCAAGCATAATCAGTGTAGTTAGCCATGGCAACAAACAAGTAATACAAAATACAAATAATAGGTCTAGCTAGACCATTTTGTTGTCTACTATTAGGCCTGGGACACATGCCATGTCAGTAGTACTGCAGTATGTCAATGTATGAGTAAAAAATGAAAGGAAAAACATGTTTGGTTTGGGGAAATTCTGAAATGAACAACAGCCACATAAGCAAGTGAGGCCAAAAGTAAATTTCAGGTCCTTGAGGTAATAAAAAGGTTGGCATCCTCCAAGGCGGGTGCTCTGCAGGGTACAATTTGTTCAACATTTGTACAGAGGAACAGAAAGAAGCCGAATTCTAAAAGATCCTGAATTGAGTTACTGATGTTCAAGAACAAGGCACTGAAACCTGCTGCATGCAGGTGGTTTTAGAAAAATGTACAAAAAAAAAGAAGGAAAAAGTGGTTGGAATCCTATCTACACTTTCCAATTGAAAGAGATTTATTAAATATACTCCATCAAATTAGCCTACTGTACAGGAGCACACTGATGTTTAATCAGTAAATGTTAAGTATTTTCAGTTTAGGAGTAATCAACACAGTTACGAAATGATTTAATCAAGACGGAGTTAGTAGGAGGTCTTTAATTATGACACAGTAATTAAGATTTCCCTTGAAGCAAGTCTGCCCTAATTTAAATTGTTTGTACGAGACAAAAGTAATGACATAAAATATTAAAGAGTTGAAAGAGATCATGGCAATATTATACAGGAGAAAGTGAACTACGGAGACCATCAGCAGTATTTCACAGTTCACAAAAATATCATATGCAAAAGTGAAGATTAAAAAATACTTTCTAGACTTAAAATTCATGACTTCATTAGGACATTTTTACTTAAGTTTGTTTCAAGTTTCAAGTTTGAAGTAGGGTAATTTCTCATAGACTTTTATAGAATTTGGACTACTTATTGCAAGCAGTGGAGTCCCCTCCTGCTGGCCATTAGAATGAATGCAGGTTTAAGGCACTTTGACATTGGCTTCACTTTAAAGCCCTTGTGCTAGCCATTAGCCTTTTGCTAGCATGGTCAAGAAATAGCTAATGAACCTCGCATGTGCTGGACCCATTCAAGGACTTTGTTCAGCCTGTCCTCCTGTCAAATCATCAGTGTACACTGTAATGTGGCTGCTGCCATCTTGCCAACGTAATAGTTATTGACAGCCAAGCAAAGTTTAAAAGGGCGTGGTGGATTGGTCAAACAAGCAACAGACTTTCACCCAGTAGAGCGAGGTTCGTGTCCCGTGTGAAAACAAAAGTAAAACATTTTTAACTTAAGTTCTGTTCTTTATGTAAGTTACGTGAATCATGTTTTTGCACGTAAATTGCGGCAGTCACGTGACCCTTGTAAATACTTCATTTCTGGCATTTACGTACATTAATTTACTGTTTAAACTGTCTTTTATAACGCCCTACCAGAAATGTATTGCCCTAAACCGAAGGTCAGTGGGTTTACAACATAAATCCACAGAAACTGCAGTCTTTCATTATGACCGGGGACCGTACATGTGTGCTATTTTTAGAAGGCGGCATTGTACAACAAGTCCACGAGCTGCGCCGCGATAACTTAATATGTGCCCTGAAACGCGAGTGTGCCATAATTTGTGGTGCTGACACACGACCTCTTCTGCCGTTTATGTTGGAGAACTTGTTGCATTGTTACATCACAAGCAAGTCCACATCAAAGTATTTTATATATCTTGCCTTTCCATATCAACAGCCCACATCCTCCATTTCATTACACTTTGAATACTTCAGAAGAAAAATAATAGAAGTTCACAGGTGACATCTGAACAAAAAACTCTACTTCTGCCCACTGTATCAGAGAAAATGACATATCTGTGTGGGTGTCTGAATGCTAAGTATGATGTGAATTGAAGTAAGAAAATGAGGGCCGGAAAGCAGGACTGGAAGTCGAGAACAATTATTTTCTTTGTCAATGTGTTTTAATTATCTGTCTGGCGCTGGTGCTCAGACAGGAGTGTCCTTTGAGTTAATGAACCATTTTAAGACCTTTTTGTTAAACGATGAGTAGAGAAAACGGCTAAAATTCCCCTGTGACAGACAGATAATTTCAGCTTTTTGTTATTTTTTTTTTTTTAAATAAAGGCTGTGCTCCTGGATAAAACATTAAAAGTAATGCCCTGAGCATACTAAAGGCATTAAAACCTTTGAGGTGCTTATATATAGCTGGCACTGAATATTTGAAAGGATGAAGTTACAGTTCAGTGATGTTCAGAGGATACCTACTCGTAGACAATACATATGTGACATAAGAGCACATTAACAATCAACACTTAATCTTCATGCTCTGCTGCTGGCAATATTATGCTGTGAGAAGATCTTGGCACTCATTAAAGATGCTTGACTTGACTCTTAATATTGATAATGAACTGTCTTTGTGTAAGTGACAGCAGAAGTTACATCATTAAGATGAAGAGGAATGCTACAATTAGTATTTACGCCATGTTTTAAATGTTGAAACAACAACATGCTGCTCTAGGGAAACAAAATCTTACACAAAAAGTGGCAAATCAATGGAAAATGCAACAGATCCAGTTTGTTCTTGCTATATCACTTTTTTGGACTTGTGTTTTATTTGAGCATAAAACTTGATACAAACTTAATATACTTGACAAAGCTTTGGCTTACAGTGTTATTTATACTAGCAATAAGCCATCATTGCAAACCAATGCCTCCATTAAAAAAAAGTTTATTTGTGCTTCTTGTCTTCTGTGCAGCCTCTTATTCAAACTGTTCTTTTGCAGTCTTTGTTGCTGTAGTGTCTGTGTCCTGATAACGCTTCATTGATAATCAAACTAAACAGAAGAGCCAGTCAGCATGTGGAATTATTGGCTCCTCTCAGCAAGAGTTTATATATAAAAAGATATTCTGGATGTTTATAGAAAATAAACATAGATATACAGTAGCAGTCAAAGGTTTGGACACATTTTCTCATTCAATTGGTTTTCTTATTTTAAAAAAATATATATTTTCAACATTGTAGATTAATACTGAAGACATGACAAGTATGAAAGAACACATATGGAATTATGTAGTTAAAAAAAAAGTTAAACAAACCAGAATGTTTTAGATTTTAGATCCTTCACAGTAGCCACCTCTTGTTTTGATGACAGCTTTGCACACTTCTGTTATTCTGTCAGTCAGCTTCATGAGGTGTTCACAGGTGTGCCTTGTCAAAATATAATTTGTGACATTTTTTAACCTTCTTAATGTAGAATGTAAGTAAAAGGTGGCTACAAACATATTCTGGTTTGGTTAACACTTTTTAGTTTACTACATAATTCCATATATGTGTTCCATCATAGTATTGATGCCTTTAATATTAATCAACAATGTCGAAGATTTAATAAAAAATAAAGAAAAAACATTGAATGAGAAGGTGTGTCCAAACTTTTGACTGGTCCTGTATGCCAAAAGACAAAACAAAGGAGAATATCAGCTCTTCAAGAGACATTTCACAGCAATTGCATTTACTCAAAGCCAAACCATAATTTGATTAGGAATCTTGGAGCGCAGCACCACCCCAAAGCCTTCAGGAGGAATTTCTTTACTTGAGTCTGGCAGCTCTGCTAACATCCAGTAGTTGACAAAGAACAGCTTGCATAACAGTGCAAACACCGTCTTCCATGTCCTTAAGGGCCTCTTTATAGTGTGGACAGGCGAAAAGGGAAAACAAGATTTGTTTGTCTGTGAGGTATTTCTGCCCAAATGCTTTCCCCATGTGGACCAATAGCATTGTTAAGTATGAAGACATCAAGCGTCGCAGCCGGGGAGCTTATCCGCCCCGTGTGTAATGATTAGATATTAAGCCCCGGCATTCCCAATGAAAAGAAAACATATAAAAATGAACATCCAGGGAGGGATTTGAAAACAGATAAGAGCAAAGCTTTGAATAAGACTTAAAGAAAAAAAAAACAGGGATGTTGCAGTAGCTTGATGACTATCAATCCCTGCTGTTTTTCATCCTGCAGATCAAAGACAAGAGGCTGAGCCGAAAACGATGCTTAATGAGGATAGACGGTTAAAACAGATGTATGTGTGTGTGTGTGTATATATAGCCTATATATATATACAATAATTGTGTGCGGTGAGACTTGAGTTCAATGAGATTCTGCCATGCTTTATGGTAATCATATGGGACATGTAAGCTCCTCTGCACAATGCCTGAGGGAGAAAGTGGCTATAAAGCTTTTTAAAGCTATGTCAGAATGAAGAGTGCAGGTTTTCAGGTCTACAGGGAAAACCCACCAAACCTGTGTTGTGTATTTTAGATTTTATACAGGACATGCTTTCCAACTCCCTTGCTATTTTACCAAACAGAAAACCACCCAAAAATTCAACTCTGACATTTCCTATACAACCCTACTTCAAGTGTGAAACCTATAGCGTTCCACTGCTCCATTACACACAAGTAGCCACAGTCTGCATGGCATGGGTTTATCTTGGCTCCGACAACTTCTGTTTTTCTAAAGTGCTGAATCAGGCCCACCTCTGCTGGAGCATCTATTTTGTTATTGAGCTTTCCCTGCACGTCCACCGGGTGATTTGTTTTGAGCAGCTCAATTTTGAGCTACAGCCTGAGGTGGTTTTGAGGAGGGTGTGGGAGGCCCTATCAGTCAGCTGCAGCAGACACCTGAGGAGGGAAGGGAGCTCCCTCTCAGTATCAAGTCAGCTGGATCATCTTTTGAACTGTGTGAAGTGACGTTAGATTCACCTTGGCGCTGAACAAGAAATAGCTGTCAGCATAAACGGCTGGCGTGAGAAAAGATATGCAAATATATATATATATATATATATATATATTATATATATATATATATATATATATATAAATATGCCCGAAAAAAATATTTTCTCAGTCAGCCTCAGACTACAACATTAACATGCCGTCCTATATGAACCAGATAGTTTGAACCTTCCTTGATAATGCTGACTTTTTACACAGTTGCAAAGACAAATTAGAACGTGGCTGTGCAGGATTGTTGCCAACTCATGTAATCAAACATTTTTCAATAACTTCTGAGCAGTCCAAAGGTCAAAATTTATCGAGAAAAAGATGGATGTAATTTTTCCAAAATTCACAACATGTTTTTTTCTTTTTTTACTAATAAAATACTCAATATCCAAAATTGTTCATGTTTAGTTGTTCAAAAACAACATTTTTTTACTGTGGTCATCAAAATGTTTTCCAAAAAAGGAGGTACGCACCTACAGCCACAGGGCAGTCTAGCACCAATCTAACAGCTATAAACAACATTTATTACTATAAACAACATTTGTGTGACCACAATACTAAAAATCTAGCTCCAGCATTAACGGTTACATTAACGTAAATTATTTATGTTACACAAAGAACGGCTGTCATAAATTGTGATAACCAACAAATTTCCTTTTTCATTTAAGAACCTCAACAGAGGCTTCAAATGTAAAAAAATGTATTAATTAATTAAAAAAAAGATATACAGTACATCATAATAATGAACATTTTATTAAACTTTGCAACACTTAAGCATCCATATTCAAGATTTCACTCTGAAACAATATGCTGATTAACTGATTAATCAGAATATGAATATCTAACACTTTTGATCGTTTAATGAACTAATAATTTAATGTAACAGTGTGTAAGATTTAACTGAATCTTTTGGCAGAATTGTAATGATATTCAAAATTACATTTTTATTTGTGTATAATCACCTGAAACTAAGTATTATTGTGTTCTCATTATCTTAGAATGAGCTGCTCATATCTACATAAGGAGTGGTTCCTGTTGCATGTTGCATGTTTCTACAGTAGCCCAGAACAGACAAACCAAACATTGGCTCTAGAGAGGAACTTTTGTGTTTTTACATTACTTGAAGGCCACTATAGTTGTCCAACATGCTTGGAAGGGGAGGGTTCAGTAAAGGGGATATTCAGTTGGTTAAAATCTGCAACATCACTTCAAGATGCCACTTAATCCAACACACCGGTCCTTTAAGACTTTTTTATGCAAATTTCCACAAAATTCTCTGGCTCTAGGTTCTCAAAGGCTTTCTGATTTAATAACTGAAAACAAGACTAAGGTAAAGACACCAAGGCAAGAGACTAGTGATTTCAAATAACAGCAAGGGAGCTCTGACCTAACAATAACCCGACAAAACGTGGCCTTTGAAAACAATTTTCAAATGTTATTAAACATCCTCAATTTAAGAACTTCGGTAAACTCTAAGAGCTTGATAATTCTGTAATCGCCCTTGTCATGAAGGAAGCTTCCAGCGGGGGACTTAAAAAGTGATCTCACTATTGAAGTGTCTCACTCCACCGTGATTGACTGCTTACTCCTCTCCAATCCATTCCATAGAGATTTATGGGCAAGTCGAGTGGACTGCCTGCCAGGCAATTACTGTCAAGTGGATCCTATTGCACCTCTTTGTCACTCTAATACTAGAAATTTGGTTCTCATTAGATGAATGTCAAATGGAATTAGGGCCTTCATTTATTTTGTGCGACACCGCCCGGCACCTCTAAGCCCGTCTCTAACAACTTCTTTTCCCATAGCTGCTGGTCCGCTCACCTGCTTTGGATGCCATGATACAAGAAGACAATGAACATGAATGAACCAAACTGAAGTGTATGCGTGATTCTGCTTGTGTCTGTCGGAGTTAGAGTCAGGGATCAACTGTCTTCTCATCACAGCTGAGTAGCATGACCTACAGCTGAGCCTCAATGAAGTGTGTTTGTGCGTTCCGCTGAAACCCTCAATGAAATGTCAATACTTGTGATATCCTGACGTCTACAGTCTAAACAGTCACACCATGGAGCTTAATTATGATCTATAATCCCTGTCAAATGGCAATCCCCTCCGGCTTGTTGCGCCATTCACAGAGAGAGACGGCAGGCCAACAAAGAGGCCAGCCTGGACAGTGATGTGCCCTCGTGAGACGCAGAACTAATGACTGGGTTCAGTGTGCAGTGTGTGTGTGTGTGACATTAGCCAGTGTCTCTCATGAGAGGCAGAGAAGCCAAGCGGGTGTAGCGAAGCAAAACCACAACGCATGCTTAGGGATTATCACTCTGCTACTAACAGGAAGAGAATGTGAAAAGTTTGTCGGACAGCGAGTGATTAATGTTTTAGTGGCCTACAGTCGTGCTACAAATCTGTATATGTGTGTGTTAATTTGCCTCCAAAAGTTACCATTTTTTAAAATATGTGTTTTCTTGCTTTTTCAGATTGTGTTTTGTGTGCCTCTCACTGCCAGATGACTGCTGCCAACACAGAAATTACCCAGCTTCTCATTCCTGTTTCGGTGCCAGGCATGAAAAGGCCGGAGTCCCACTCTATGCTAAAGCTGAGTACCCAGAAGTGGACGTATGCTCTCACACACAGACACACACAGACACACACACACACACACACACACACACACACACACATCTTATCAACTCATCACACATTGTGGTTTGACTCTCAATTGTAAGACTAAACTCAAACATGAAAAAAGGACAATTTTCAGGAATATGATCCTATCTTCATGCCTGCGCTGATGGTGAACACTGAAATGAATACACATACAAACACACCATTGTATATTCAGTCAGAAGCACCAGCAGCAGACTGGGAGGAATGATACAAGCAGTTGTTTGTGCTGAGAGCTGAGAGGCATGTAATCACTGGCAAACAGCTGCTAACGAGGAGGCGATAGGACAAACAGATAAATATGGAAGAAGGAAGAGTAAGAGAAAAGATATGAGAGAGAGAGTTTGAAAAAGAAGTGAGGAAAATCGAGAGGCTGATTGAAAAAGTAAATACTGGTAGTTTGTGTAGTGAGGGAAGTGAAAGGACGGTGAACCTGAGGTGGCCTTCATTGCAAATGCAAGCCTGCGTCAGCTATCGTCACAATGTTGCCTGCAGCAACGGCTCTCAACAGCTGCCACAGCTGAACTTTCTGGCAGCAACAATATGGCCGCAGATGGGGATCATGAAATGATTCAGATTTTTCTTTGAGCATGGATTTCTCCTAAGTCCCAGTCTGTGTAAAATATAGACCTCATCTCTGTTACGTCACCCATATATTCCTGAAGAGCCAAAGAGGGGAAATTAGCTGCATAGACATTTTTTGTAACAGGCTGTAAATATAAATGTTAGAAATTTTAACATGGCGGTCAATAAGGTACGCTTAAACGCTGTTGGCGTTCTGTTGTACGACATAAAATAAATTAGTAAATACCCCACTTTTTGAAATTTTTACCCATCCTTAAAGACGGTTGCTTGCAAGTGGCTGAATGACACTAAAGTGGTTGTCAGGAACACTAAATATCATCACACCTTACAGCCTCTAGTCGTGTTTTTCAGTGATCTTGCAAACTCTTGTAGATTGTAGATTAGGATAATAAACAACTTATTAGGCTACAGTTTCACTAGTTTGTGAAAAATGTCGGAGACGACCGTCTGAAGCATCACGGTATTGGAGTTCAAGTCATGCGACCGCGGTGTAGTTCCCTGTAGCATCACATTAGCTTTTTATCATAAAAGTGGTGTTCATTTGTGAAGAAACATTGTTTTCTACAATGATCCAAAATTGCAATGCATGTTGATGCTCACTTCTGCGTTCAAAAATATATCATTTTGTTGTCTCTCTATGAGGACTGACTCACATTTGGAGCCAGCCACAAGTGGCCATTTGAGGAACTGCAACCTTTGACACTTCTGCATTGGCTTCATTTTTCAGCTCCAGAGGTTGCCAGTTGGTAAATCTTTTTTAATGTAATTATGTTATTTATTTATGGTCAAAAATTTACAAAACAAAAGTTTATCAGTTTGAGCCATAGAGGTTTGAGCATAAATAATTTTGTCTTTTCACATGTTTTGATCGATTATGTCACAAAGGATTGCAAATGCATGCATTCTGTGTTAATTATGTTTTATACAACATCCCAACTTTTAGAACCGGGTTTGTTAAACATTTTGTTTCAGACCTTCACATTCAGGCAAAGGTGATACATTTGAATTAGAAGCTGGTGACAGTGCATGTGATTCAACATTATGTAACGAGTGTTTTGTGGCACACCAATATGTAAACAAGGCACTCTTAAAAGTTTCTTTCTAACCTTGCAACCTTCCAAACACTCTCAATAAAATATTCAAAGTCCAAAAGGGAGTGAACTGGAAATGAAAACTGTCAAACCCAGAGAAGCGACAGGGTTTTCGAAGAGGTAATCAAGAATAACTGAGACAGAGAAAGAGAATGTAAACGAGGGGTTGATCTTTTACTTTTCCCCGGTGGAGCTCCCAATTTAAGCCGAAGCCACTCCGTACCTGAGACGAGATGAGATGGAATCTTGCTGCCGTTCATATGGGACTCGGAGTCATTACCAACACATTGGTTTTAGAATCAAACAGTTGCAACGGGAAATCAGGGGAACAAAACCACAAGGATTGGGCTGCTCAATTGAAATGCAGCGTGCAATTAACTTTATAATCTGTTTACAAATGAGGTCTACCCTGCTGCAATCTCTGGAGTGCGTGGGTGTGTCTATCTGTATGCAGGGGAGTGTGTTTGTGTACTCAACATGAATATATAGCCACTTTGGTGTGAAGGCACCTATATGAAAAAATAAGGGATTTAGAATCCATATGGAAATAAATTGTTATAAATGACAACAAACATGAGCTGTCGAAATGAAAGCGCTATACTAAGTGTGTGTCAGTGAGATTTATGTGTGCAGATCATGATGCAAAACACAAAAGAGCAGAGGGAAAGCAAAACGGAGATAAAAAAAAGAAAAATAAGCAGGGATTGCGGTGTGTAAGTTTGGGAAATAGGGCATTTTTCCAACATTGAATGATTTATTGAGATGAGCTAAAATAGTTTTGCATATGAGAAAGGACAGACTAAAAGCATTTGCCAATACATTAGGGAGCGAATGGGTGTAATTACAAAGCCCGAGTCAGTGTCCTCCATCCAAAGTGGTTTTAAATAGATCTAATATCACGCAGCCTGTGATGTCCACAAAGTGATATGATTATGCTCATCTGAAATGCATGTGCGCATGCACGCGTTAGAGGTTTAACATAGTTTTGTCTCTTGATAGAACTCACTCTTGCTCAAAAAAACCCCCACAAGTCTCTGCTCTCCTTCTGCACACAGTCAGTACATTTGTCAGTCTGTGTTCATTTGATCAGTTTAACAGCTCAGAGGATAAACATATTCTCCACAGCTGAGCACAGAGCTCATCTGACATTTGAAGGAATATAACTGGGGTGTAAATAGTCCCTATAGTGCCCCCTGAGGGAAGAAAACATGTTGCTGTTGTACATGGCTTGCTACAACTTAAAGGGGCAGTTCCCCCCAAACCTCAAGAATACATATTTTTCCTCTCTTTTGTAGTGCTATTTATCAGTTTAGACTGTAATTAAGACATCAACCGAGAGCTGCTTTCTAACCTTCTAATATAATGGATCTATATAGCACTAGGCTTGTGGTGTTCAAAGTGGCAACACAAAGACTACAAATCATTTTTTTAATACTGAGGTATACGGAGCTCAGGTGAGCTCGCAGCATTGAACTACTAGCATGCAGTGATACGCTTGGCGGGTGTAGTTTGGTAGAAAGAAAATAGTTCCCACAAGAAACTTACAACAAGGTCTGTGGAAATAGACATTGGTGTTGAGGTTCCCACTGTTTTCATTGACAAAATTTCAGAACGTTTCCATGCCTTTGTAGGGACCCATAATACAATTTCCATTGCTGGGTGCAATTCAGAAAAACAATGCGGCAAAATAAGTATCTACATGTAGGCTGATACTCAGACTATTGTTTTAAAATAATTCTTAATAATTACTTACAATATGACAACATTACAGTATTATAATAATTTTGTTTAAAAAAGAAAATATAATTTTAAAACTCAGTAACTTTTCCAGATTATCCATGACCGTGGGACACATTGGCCAATATCTTCAACACTCACCTACTCACACCAAAACCATCTAGGTTCTACAATTCTACAATGTCATTTAGCAGACGCTTTTATTCAAAGCGGCGTACATTTGAGAGTTCATTGCATATGGACAGTGCAAATAGTGCCTCTTTGGTTTTCTCCATCCATGTAGATTTGTGTGGTGTTTAGTAAAGAGCTGGGTATTTAATCTCTTCTTGAAGATTGAGAGGGACTCAGCAGATCAGATGGAGTTATAAAGTTCGTTCTACCACCAGGGGACTACAGAGGAGAAGAGTCTAGTTTGAGACGTAGGGCCCTTCAGCAGCGGAGTGAAGGTGAGGGTGAGTGGACCTGAATAAAGGAGCCCAGGTAGGCAGGAGCTGTGCCAGTTGCTGTTTTGTAGGCAAGAGGTTTTGAAATATATTTATTTTTGACTTACTTGGGTTAAACTGTTCCTTTCAAGTTGAAATAATTATTTTTTCTTAACTTTAGTCTGTTTTAGTTTGCTTTTGCTTTCTCCTCCTCCAACCCTGAATTGCTTAGCCATAAACATCACAGCAAAGTAGCCAGCATTGCTATCACAGCGAAATGCCATTATTCTGCACTGTCAAATAAAATGGTGCTTTGGATGCTGCGTGCTCCCTCCTGTGGAAAACTGCTGATCATATCTTCATGCAAAAGTGGTGCTGGTTGGAAAACAATTCACTCCGTTCATTTTACTTCACATTCTGATGGGATATACATTAAAGATGAGACTGGTGTTGATAGTTGCCATGGCAGCTTGTTATTAGATAGTTATTGGTAATGACAGTCACCAGACAACTCATCACAATCCAAATCAGTGATCAAGTTACTGCCAGCTGTTCTAGAGCTACAAAGACTAAATGCCACATTTATTAGCATGTCCAGCAGCGTGGTGTGGGGTGTCACATAAACGCAGAGATGAAATTGGAAAGATATTTGAGTGAGACAGACAGAAAGGCCCCACAGGTTCTCAGAAAATGAAAAATAAGTCAACATTATACAGGATTTCACCATGGGAAAAGAATATATTTCCTTCTTCATTTTCCAAACTGATTGTAAGTCACAATTTGTGACATATGATAAAAAATCCAATTTAACTATGAATAAGCAATATCGGCCTCTTCGTTTTCTGATACAGCAGCTCTGGGCTCAATTAAAAGCTGAGCTAATACTGTCTGGTTTCTGGAGCTTCTGAACTGAGCATTTCTGAATAATAATGCACACAAAAGACATATGTACATAACTGATTACACTTTTTTGAATAAAAGCCAACCATCTAGATTTGAATTCAAGGCAGAATGACTAAAATATGAGTTCAGTAAGCCATTCATTCACACTTCTAACATAATTAGACTCAAGGGATAGAACTCATTGTTTTTTTCACACTAGAAAACAAAGACAAACCAAGCCAAAACATCAACACAATTTCACATTCGCCTCCAGGGGAGCAACAAACTTCAGTTGATTTTTAGATTAGCGCCAGACTAAAATCCAAGTATGGCTTGTTTGAACACGGACCAAAAACACCAGTCTGATACGGAGACTAATGAACGTCCATAGTGAGAGATGACACTTACTTCATCATGTAACAGAGAGAGGTAGAAAGATGTCAGACAAAAGTGCACAGAGTGTTGTCTGCACCAGACTAATTGTCACCATGTAGTTTTACAGAGGGGAGTAGTGATTGAGGGCCCTAATGGAATAACACACACATCCACCCTGGTGTGGCCACTTAAACAGGAGGGAGGTGTGTGTAATGTGTGAGTGACCACTGGCCAGATAATGATGACCCATAATGCATTTTGTGGCGATACGGGCAAAGGCATAAAGAGGAGAGAGGCGTATAAGGGAAAAGGGGAGTGGAGGGAGCATGTTTGTGTCAGAAAACGAGACAGAGGATGAGGTAACGAGCGATTGAAAAAGAGAAAGAAAGAGGAGCGAGTGGAAGAGAAAGTGAGACAGAGAGAAGAGGAAGAGAGACAGTTACAGTCTCACCATGTCAATGAGGCTCTCCTGGATCCGGTTCAGTGTGGTTCTCAGTCTGCTGCTGATAAGACCCAGGCCCGATGACTCATACTGTAGAACACACACACATGCACACAGAGTTAGATTCTGCACCGTGCACAAACACCTTCCTTCACAGGAACACACACCTCAGCAGAGTGTGAAAAAACGTGCGCACACACACACACGGCAACATCTGCTTTCATCTCACGTCGTCGGAGACAAGAGAGACTTTACTTTCTGCTTCCAGTCGAGTCTAATCCAAGAGAGGGAGGAGTAACGGGGAGGAAAAGACATCAAAAATCACACAATCACACTGGCTACAGTGGATGACAAACTATAGGTAAAAGAGGAGAGGGAGAAAGCACGGCAAATCAGGCACACTTAAGGGATTCAAATAAACCACACTACTAAGTATTTTGGACTTGCAAGGCGGGGACAGCCCTGTGTGTTAATCATAGTGCCTCCAGAGGTCTACTCTTACCAAGCAGGCAGGGCCCACCACCCTGGCAGGGCCCGCATCTCTGCCACCGTGAGCTGGCAAAGACGGGCTTGGGACAGGCTATGGATGACCAATGGACAGCAGAAAGAAAAAAACAAGAAGCAAAAAAGAAAATGACATGGTGAAGGAAATCAATGCATCCCAATACATTAGAATATCATGGAAAAGTCAATTTCCAGTATTTCAAGTCAAATAGCCCCAACCAAGTATTGAGTGCATATAGATGGACATACTTTTCAGAGGCCAACATTTCCATATTAAACATCCTTTTAAAATTGGTATTTTGTAATATCAAAATTTTTTTGAGACACTGAATTTTAGGGCTTCATTAAATGCAAGCCATACTCATTATAATTAGAAGAAATTAAGTAAATTAAGACATGAAATGTTTCATTCTGTGTGTAATGGATATATAATGTGTTATTTCCACTTTTTTAATTTAATTACTGACATAAATAAACTTTTCTATGATAATCTAATTCATTGAGATGCACATGTAATTGAAAAACAAAGACACAGAACAAGACTAATGTTGAGTTAATCTGCTTTTGTACATAAAAAAGTCTTTAGAAATGGCCGATCAGCAGGGTAAAGTAAGAATATTTCCAATTTAGAGCCTTACCAATTTATTCTTTTCGATTGTCTATTGTCGGTGTCTATTGGTGTCAGCGCATATATTTTCCAGATTGTAAGTTACTTTTTTATTGTTGAACCTTGTTATCAGGATACGTGTTACGTCCACACATTAATTTGCACTTTGCACTCTGAAACTGAAACATACTTCAATGTCACTTTGACATCTCTTCCAATTCACCAATGTCACTTTGACAGTTCAGTTTACTCATCACAATAATCACTACACTGCCTGTGAGAACAGTTGTATAATGTCTTCTGTGTCTCTGGTGGAAACAAATAACCCGAACAATGTCAACGGGGTTATCTTAGCCCGGGAGTTAAGACAGGAAATGTTTAATAGAAATTTATTTAAAAGGTTGGTGCAGGGAAAGTATAATGAAAGATGCTATTATGGGAAATGTACCGAATTGACCACAGACTGTATAAAGATGGACGGCATAAATGTAAAGCCAAAACATCCTGATGCCCCCCTGGTGGCTGGCTGCAGTATACGTCACACATAATCCCAATCAAAATTAAAGAAAAGATAGAAGTACTCGTGAAATCATTTTTACGATGTTGGTAACATTTTAGGTAGTTCTTATCATGCTTATGCATATTTTTCTGATATGTTTGGTTTTCATATGTTATTTAATGCAATGATTCTGGAGTTAAGTGGAGCCTGGAGCTAATTCAGCCTGGTTTACAATTATGAAGAAGATAGGAAGCAATTGTGAGAGCGGGGAGGTATTTTATTTTTACTCTCCATCACAGGAGACTCTGATGGCGTAAACACTTTGACTTGCACATGTGCTTGCAAGATGAATATCATCCATTGTGAGGAACTGTCTGCAGGAGTCAGGAGTCGAGAATGAAAAAGAACAATTTCTTGCAGTACTGCTCATTTTTCTGAGAAAGCACCTATTAAAGTCTCTCTATCTCTCTCTCTCTCTATCTCACCTCTCTCATTCTCTCACTCTCATTCTCTCTCTCAAATCTCTCTCTCTCTCTCTCACCTACTTTGTGCAATCTATTGCAAAACAGATCGACACCTAACAAAGTCTTCCATCCTTATCTTTCCAATTCACTTCTTTCTGTCTTAGTCTCTTTTTCTTCTTTCTCCTGTTCTTCTTAGAAAGCACAATCGGGTGAAATATCCAAGTTCCTCCTAAAAACCTTTCCATAAATTTGAAAAACCTATCAGTTTTCCAAAAACTGACTGTTGAAAGGCTGGTTATTAATGGCAACGAAGAGTCTGTCTGTGAACATGGCACATAATGCATCTTTATGTGTGACAGACAGACAGAGTCAATGGAGCCTGACTTGACAAGGCCAATATACACAGATAATGGGGTATTTACCCTTTTAAATATTAATGTCACCCATTACTCTTCAACTGGAGAAGTCAAGCACGTCCATCTTGATTCCAGCGGTGTAAAGAGAGCATAGCCTAGGTCAAAATACCGGCACATGTGCATAGCAATTTCCATAAGCTTTTTAAAGATTCATAGGGGCATTAGCATTTTACTGTAGGTGCCTCTTTGAGTAAGACTTTTAATGAAACGGAACGCTTCATGATATTACAATTAATGAGGAGTAGAGGTACACGGGAAAAAGAGAGGGTGAGTTTCAGACAGAGAGGCAGAGAGTGGCAGAAGAAGAGCGAGAGGAAAAAAGCAGCAAAGGGGTGAAAGATGTGAAAGGAGCAGAACATGGAGGATTAAGGATGCGGTGGCACAAAAGATGGAAAGAAGAAGGGTAGGACGAGCAGGAGAATGGCACGTAGTAAAAAAGGAACAGAGGGTTTAAGACAAACTAGAGAATATGACAGAAACTCACTCAGGTACTGTACATTAACCCACAGCGGTGAGATTAAGACACACGAGAGAAGAGACCTCTTGATAAGTTGTCAACTTCCCACCAGTGTGTCACCTTCCCTCATCTCACAATGACTCTCACACACACAAAAACACGTCAATAATGTGTAGTGGAGCGGCCCCCGCGGAGCGTTCATCCTCTTTATCTCCTCCACCTCGATTGGACAGAAGTCATTTTGCTGCTATCATTACCGCTTCCCCGAGGGCGATACTGACACAAATGCTGTTTTCTTTCTTTGTGAGGCACAGTATAAATGACATAACGGTCTTTAGATGGAGCGGAGGGAACGGGGCTCGCAGAGTGAAACCTATCGTTCAACTAAAATTTGGACTGAGACAGACAGTGATGATAAAAGACGGAAGAGGATGTTATCCCCCGTCCCACTGTATATCATCTAATAAACATGAAAAATCACTCTTTAGAAATAAATGCTGGCAATTTTCTCTGAGCACCATATAACTGATGCATTAGCAGGAATATTATGTAACTGTGGGCGAAAAACAAAACACAAAAACTCCTTATTACTTGTGGTAACTCACAAGCTAACATTTGTCTTTTTTTAGTAGCACTGTAAGGGACAACACATATCAGCACAGTATGACGCACATCAAAAACTTGTGCCTATTGTTTCTGTGGAGCATTTCATGCCTTTATTAAGATAAATTAACAGCAGAGAGATGAGAAGAAATGAGGGAAGAGAAATGAGGAATGACATTCCGGACTCAAATCTATATACATTCTTTGTGTTTTAAAGTACAGTGACAGTGGCAGACACGTTGTCTTTCAACATAAATATACAGTTCACATTCAAACAGTTGTATAGTGAGTTAAAAATACTGTACCATGTCATTGCGTCCAAAGAAGGTGTATACAGCGTACAGGTAGTAGTCGAAGAGCTGCGACACACAATGGATGACATCAAAGGCGATTGGCTTCAGGATGTTCATCATCTGCATATACTTCCCTGATCAGACAGAAAATAAACCACAAAGAAGACTGTTGGTCTTTATGCTTTAGCTTTATGTGTTCCTAGATCCTGTTTACGCTTGGTTATAAAATGGGTCTTAGTGAATTGAATCACATTGTTGATCAAGTTATCAGTCATAAATACAAGTGTAAACAGGGTCCAAGAGGCATTGTGATTGGATCAATCAAACCACTTGCCGAGGTGATCTAGAGCGCATTTGACCACAAGATTTTTTGTAGTGTGAAAGCCGATGAGTTCTGATGCATCCCGACAACGATGTAACAGGAAAATACATCATTAAGGCAGTCCATGTGGTGGTTGTTTTGTTAACAGAGCGACAATGGTCCAAAAAATGGAGAGGAACACTGATGTACGTGGTTGGAGTTAAATCAGTTGTCTAATCGCAATTTGAGCAGAAGATTCAGTTCAAAGAAAACTTGACAACTCATATGTTTACCGGGCTGTTTACAAAGGTATTGCTAGTAAGATAGCAACTAGGGACTCAAGTTGCTGTTGCTATCTGACGTAATAAATGAGCCCGGGGCAATTTCACCTTCTAGCTGAAGTGGTGTAGGTAGTAACAAAATCGGAACACAATTGGTCAGCTGGACGCACTTGGAGACACATGATACACTCGAGTGTAAACGCAGTGTGTCTCACCTGACCACTTATGATCCAATTACACAAGATGCATTTTAAAACCAAGTCTAAACCAGGTCCTAGTTGCATACTAGATTGTAACACAGTGGACACCCATATTGGGTTTTAGTTTTGGTTTAGGTGTCTTATTTAACCCAGTATAAGTTTACAATTAAGGCAATGACTATGCTCTTGTAAATTACATCTTTTAGGAGATTATTAGAGTTAAACAACAGGAAGTTAATCAAGGTGAAACCACTCCTTCAGTGAAGAACTTCAGCAGGAACACGTTGCATTTGCATACACTCGAGGACAAGGATTCAATTTGGCAGGAAGGTGATAAAAGCAATAAGTACAGAGGTACAGGGGTGTAACAAGGTTACCATTTACTCAGAACTGATGAATGGAGGGGGGAAAAAAGAAAAAGAAATAAACTCAATCTAGCAGGCTTTGCCACTGAGACAGCAGTATTTCTCTCCCACTCTCATTTTTCACGCCCTTTCTCTTGAATTTTGTACCGAGAACTCAGGGAGCAATCTAACTCCATCACAGAGCCGCGCAGACTGAATTAGAAGTGATTGCTTGGAATCAAACTTTGGCTTTTCACCCAGTTTACCACTTTAGGGTTTGCCCACCCAGTTTTAAATCAATATTACCAATTTTAGTAAAGAAAAGACAAAAGAAAACAATTGTTCTATTTTGTATTGCATGTGCAGGAATTTTTTAGTCTTTATTTTGAAGTAAGAACAGAAGGGGAAGTGAATAAATGAAAACCACTGGTAGGACCTGATTTTTGTTTAAAATGTTAAGATTAAGATTCCCTTATTAGTCCCACAATGGGGAAATTCAAACTCTGCATGTAACCCATCCTTTTTACACACCAGGGAACACACCATGCTTTGGAGCCGCCAACACTCTGGTTACAAGCCTGATTCCTAACCTCTAGGCTATGGACTGCCCAAAAAAGAAAGTGTTCACCCCAAAATCTTTTTTTTTTCTTTTGCTATTTTTCAAACAGGATTATTTGGGTGATAGTTACTGAGTATTGGAGATATCAGTCATAGAGATATCTGCTGCTCTCATACATAATTTAACTTGATGGCACTTCGTTTGTGGTGCTCAAACCATCCAAAAAATACATTTGAAAAACTCAACAGCAATGTCTCTTTCTAGGGCTGAGCATATGACAAATCAATATCATGCTTTATTGAACATTTTACCTCCATTACGACCAATGAAAGATTATTAGGTTTTTGGTTTTCCCCTCAGAGTTCAGTGACTTGGTCTCAACTGTAAATATGTGAAACTATTAAAGCTGGGATATTTTTCTAATGAGAGAGTGCATATATTTGTGATTTTTTTCCACAGTGTTTACATTTGACCTCTCTTTGTTCTGTGTTGTCTTCCCTAAAGTTAAAATGTGTCTGAACAACGGACATGATATTTTTTCTTGGGTACATGCTGCTCGAGTTGCTCAGTTGGCTCGTCGTTTGAGTTCTCCTCCATGTTGCTTCATGTGGCGGAGGATTGGAAAATAATCGTCATGGGCAAGATTAGGCTGGTTAGAGCAGGAGTGCCCAAACTTTGCCATACAAAGGACCCCAATATAGTATGAGCGTCTGGGAGGGATCCCCCTGTGGCAAATCTTTTTTATGTAACGTACATTATGATGACAAATATCAAAAGTCAAACATACAGCTAGTTATAATATGTTCTTCATTTTTATTAACAATTAAAAACCTGTCTTTCTTATGTTAGAAACATTGCTTGTCATTTCTGTCTCAATATTCAACAGAAATATTAACAGTAAAAATATTTTCTTTTCAATTTTTTCTCTTTTGTTTGGCCTATTTATTCATTACATTCCATGTCTTCTGTTATAAAAGACATATATGGAAAAACATATCAAAGTTTCCGCTCCCCAGGTTCCCTCTCACCCACCGTTGTGTGGGTGAGAGGGAACCTGGGGAGCGGAAACTTTGTATTCTGAATGTCGGTTTCGATTAATTCTTCTATTAATTGCCCGGCCCACCACAAGCCAAATGCCTTCTAGCAGAGAGAAGGCAACTCAGTACTCTGCCCTCACGAACACACAAAACAATCACTACAGGAGGAAAAAATATGTGTTTTTGATTTTGGGGTGAACTGCCTCTTTAAGACATCTGTATCAAACCAAGTAATTAAATGAATTCATATTGCAGAAGATTTATTCAGAAGATATTTTAGAACTGCACAGGAAAGATAACTGCCAAAGTTAATTCCTTTTCACACATGAAAATCACATCATAAGGGTCGAACCGCATATGAGCACACTCTGCAAAGAAAGGGCCTTGATGTCTCCGATCCACGTCACAAAGACGCGTAAGCACCTCTTTGGAAACGAAAGGTCAGAGCTCAGGGTGAAGGCTAATAACTATTAGTGGAGCTCAGTCACACAGGTAGCAGCGGAGGCCTGAGCGACTGGCTTCACTGGTGAATAAATAGAAATCTCAGCAGGCTAGAGAGGACGCCCACTGAGTCGGGGCTGCTCTTAAGGAGAGATAAGTGTGTGCAGTGTGTGTGTGTGTGTGCGCGTGAGACTCACCGACAAGCCGGATGACGTTGAGGGTGGTGTTGGTGAGGATTGGTGCATTGGTCTTATTGAGGTTGTAGTCAGACTTTTTCTTGCTTCTTATGGTCTCTCGGGACACACTGATGTGTGCAGGATGTGGGGGGTGAGAGAGAAAGTAGGGCATGAGGAGTCATGAGAAGAGGAGAGGCTGGGTAATATATGTTAACATCACTAATCCTCAGCAATGATCGGCCAGGTTCAAAAACCTTAGTGCGGGTCAGAGTCTTCTAATTGATCAATCAGAAGCTGTTACACAATGCAGAGGGACTCCGGTGGTAAAGTCTCTGAACTGGTGATCCTGGCGTACCAGACCCCTGACACTGATCATTGAGCCATATTAGCCAGCAATCATTACACGGGTGTTCTAATTTCTGGATGTGACCATGCGATCCATTCAATAATTAACCATTACTGATTCCCGCTTATAAGAATGAGAAATTAGCATTTTAGTGACTATAGGCTAATGTCAGGTTAATACACATAGGGAAAAGGTAATGTGGTCAGAGTTAAAGTAAAAATATCAGGCATGCCAGATCCGTGAGAGTCATCGCAGTGCATGACCATCACGGTAATATTAATAAGCCGTTCTAAAATACATGACAGGAAATGATTATTATAACGCTGCTTCTCTAATGAGAAGCTTCTGAATAAGTTATGATATTGTATGGCGCGTTTCCCCCGCAAATATGCTGTGAAATTTAATGTCAGCTCTCAGATATGAACAAAGTCGCGTACACACACACAATCTGAGGTTATTAATTATTCAGTTCACCACATACGCATGCAGTCAGTTTGCTGACAAAAACATTCTAATGTGAACAAGGAGGGTTAAGAAATTCAAAACTCCATCATGCAGCATCAACAGTGGGAAAGACATAAATAATAATACGCTAAGGCGGTAATTGCTTGCTTTAATTATATCGTCCTTGGAATTCAACTCTCGCTGATAGTAAAATAAACAAAACACAAAACTTTCCTCAATTGCATTCAAATTTCTCATTCAAATGAAAATGAATCCTTTCATACAAGGTGCAGAGGAGCATGATTGCCTCCGCTTTTTGTTAAATAGCGACTAATCTTTCAATAGTCACCAATTACGTAGGCGGAGGTGAGAAGACAGAGAATTTTTCATGGGTAGAGAAAAAGCTCTATAGAAGCTTTCTGCCTACATAGCAGGGTTAGGCAGAGGGGAGCTAAAATTATCATTTCTAGATGCATAAAAAGTGGCATAATATATGACTTCACATTCTTTTAGAGCCTACTTTTTCAAATCAAGATCATATAATTTTAGTTTGCTAATTAATAATGTAAGTGTTACATTACAGTAACAGACACAAACTTGAATTAGTCAGGAGTAGAAATGATGGACACCTGGAATACGGTGTAACTTCACATGTCATGCACTGAGCCGTGTGTCTTCAGAGTTGTGTAAAAACAATTTGACTCGGAACTGACCTCTTGAGCGGGACATCGCCCGTCTGCTCGTCAACGTAGTCCTGCTTGAGCTCCTCTGGGACATCACTGTCGCTGTCATAATCTTGATAGACACTCTTCTCCAGCTCATCCGACTCATACTTTTATTGGGAAGAGAAAGTCCAGATGAAAGTTAATGGAAAATGGTCAAAGAGACAGTGCAAAGAAGAGATGTAGTACAACTGAAGTGAGTAAAAAGAGATAACAATAGAACAATAGAAAACAAGTCAAACTCTGTAAAAACACGCAAAATTTTGCTGAGACAGCAAGTGAAAGACAAGTGTGAGAAACAAATGACGCCATGGGGAAATTGGGCCATCAAACACCAACTTGCTACTCCAGAAGAAAGTGCTGCAAAACTTGTTAAGTATTGTATGAAAAAACAGTGGTTAAATTATCATTTTTAAAAAATATAATAATAATCGAAAAGAATGTTCCCATTTTTTAGCCTGAATGGTTACATAACCATGAAGCGACAGGCTTGAGGAATAAAGGCAGAAAATGAATTCACCTCCCAGTGGAGAGTCTAGTTGAAGCTCCCTTGAAATAAGACAATATTTTCTTTGTCCTTAACTGCAAGCTCAGGCAACACAACAGCCATATAGAACGGATTACAAGCTTAAGAGCGAGCCGAGCTAGGGCTTCTGTAAGCCTGACATGTTAGATAGTACCATATTGCTTTTCATGTTGAGCCTGGAAGGATAATATATCAATATATAAAAAAGGTGGGTAATGTGTCAGGGTGTCGACGCACCTCAGTAGTTTCTTGTCCCCATTCTTGAAGAGAAATACTGTTTTATTCATCAAAGAAGCTTTGAAGAAACTATTTTGGACGTTATAGTAGTCATAGGAGGAGCACATGTGTCTAACATCCACAGTACAAGGCAATATTCTCTGGATCACTGTGGCCATGTTATAGATATCTGGTTGAACTCTATAGAGCATTGACAGAAATTAAGTTTGTTTTCTTCTCCGTGTCTTGCAACGTCACTACACGTCAGTCTGTGATCAGAGCTGAGAAGTGTCAGTAATTATGGATAAACATATTTATTTTACATTTTATAACAAACCAAGCTGTCAAAAATGGGTCTCAGTGAGTCTACTGCTGAGAAATAAAACACTGAGGCTCTGATATAAGCTGACATTAGTGTCACCAAACTCCATTGACAAAAACAGTAATTTTACACAAGTTGCTGGCCTCACTCCCTCCCTTGGTTAGCTTTCTTTGTGTTATTGTTAGATTTCAGTGTTTTGCAGATGTCATTCAGATTCACCAATGTCACACAATAATTCAGACAAACTGTGCAGCAACTCCTGTGTTCTTCTAGGTTAAAAATTCTGTTTTTTATCAAAAGAGTCTGGTGGCAAGGTAAAGCAGTGATCATATTCTACTGTAGCATACAATTCACAAACTGAGGATATTTTTAAGTGGCTAAAAAATAGGTTTTGCTGCTTCCCATCATCCTCAGTGGTTCAACAGCTTCCGTCTCTGTGCTCATGCCTGCATCTCCAAACTGGGGGCGTGTCCACCGCAATGTACTCTAGATAATACACTGACTATTGATACATACAACCCCACTTCATACAATCCCAACTATCCCTTATGGATCTGTCAGGCAAGCAGAAGAGCTTCCTTTTATTTCAGTTGTTGGACAAGAGGCTCATGCTCCCTCTCCAAAACTCAAAGTCAGGGCAGCAAAACTGATGAAACTGATTCATTTTAAGGTGAAGTAATGTCTTTTTATACTGAATACAAAGCTAAAAGACGTACTAGAAATGATGTGTCAAAGGTTTTGCAGTATTGGAGGGCTGGACACTAAATACTACAAGATACATTACACAATAGTGCTAAACTTTGGTGAGAAATTATTAAATCCTCAAAATCCATAGAAAGATGACAACATGACAAAGATGTTACATTATTTCATACAAAAGTGTATTATCAGGCGTGCTGATGGATCTACCCACGGATTTCAATTGCTGTTTAACGGCTTAAATTGCTTGCCAGCAATGCATCAAAGTGTTATAGTAATAATGGCACATTGTGCATTGCTGGCCCTACACCTTTAATAAAAGATTGTTGTGGCCCTGGTGATGACAGCCTGAGAGCTGCTGTAAACAACTTAATGACCCACAGTGATTATGTCCCAATTAATCAGCTTGGCTTTTTATTAACTTGTTTGGTGATGCACCTCAACAGGTAGCGTTGTTAATGAGACATACTTGTGTAAGTGGGTGTATCTGACTTGTAGCAATAAACAACAAGACTGAATCATCAGATATGATCTCTTCATTGTCCACATGAGGAAACAAAGTACAATGTAACAGTACGAGCACAACTACCACTGTGTTTCATCTAAAAATTGCTTATGCAGCCTTTTGACTGACTGGGCAACACACATTTCACACTAATTGTATGAAGTATGTGTTTGCCACTTACCCCATTTGATGCCAGCACATCCTCTGTCTCCTCCTCTTTGTTCTCAGCATGCATCTCAAAGGGGTTTCCCTCCTGAAGGTACTGCTGGAACAGAGACAGCTCCTCCTGAGTCTGGCTGGTAGAGGAAGTGGCCTGTCTGCTCGGGGAAACGGACGGAGAGCGACACTGGCCCATGAACTTAAATTCCTGGATTGGAGAAGATGGGACAAGAGATAAGAGATGGACAAACAGCCATCATGATTGGGCAGAGAAATAACTGTGGACATCTATGAACAACTCAACCTAACAGGTCATGTCAGGTGACAGGTGTATGCTCTCATGAGAATATCTTGACCCAAAGGCAAAAACACAAGCAAACAAGGCAAAGTGCTTCTTCATGCATGATTTTTCTGTTTGTTCCCTTTCGGGGTTGGCCTTCAACCACAGGATCTCCTTAGGCTGTGGATGGTATTAAGTATCTTTCTGTATCATTTATTCAGAAGGAAATGCTCCAAGTTTAAGATCTGGAATAATTTCAGATGGAGATTGTATATAAAGACGACATGACAGCATCTCAAAAAATGAAGCATAAACTTCTTGATCGCCCCCTGGTGGCTGGCTGCAATCATCCCCTTCGTGTTAGCAGACAGAACATAGCCCGAACAAAAAAAAAAAAGCGTCAAATTTTATTCCAAAGATTTCTGTAATCTAAGTCACTTTGTATCACTTGCATGTCTGTTCAAGTGTTATTTTTCCTCTAAATTTGGTTTTAATTAGTTATTAGATGCTATAAAGGGGGTTGTAACATCATGATTGACTGCTGTGATTGGTTGAGTGGGTGTGTGGGCGGGACCTTAGTACTGTGGATCCACCGCCCAATCACTACTACGCATACTATGCACTACGACTCTGACTCGAAATGCACCAAATGGCTAGCTCCTAAAAAAGAAAAAAAATATATGTAGTGTTTGGGGAAAAAAATATTTTTAAAAAAGCTGCAAGTGGCAAAGACATGGTGAGGAAATGTCTTTACTTTCTGAGAACAGACTAAACAACCAAAATGTTACGATTGTTACAATATGAAGACTATAAGATAGAGAATTTCAGTGCAGTTTATATAGCCACAGTGACTAAAAAGATGAGACTCTAATATAATAATACATATATAACATGGTGAAATTGATGTGTCTTTTCATAGCACTATCATTCTGTTAAAATACTACACTATTTCAGTGCCCAGTCAGCATTAAAGGATTAATGTACATTGCACTGTTATTTACTATCCAGTTATGTAGACATTCTCATAACAATAGGTTTATTATGAAGATTCTTTGGCAAGTGTGTTTGTTGCAAAATGTGCACAAGCAAGACAGACGTGACGGGGAAACAAGATGTTTAAAAGAGAAAAAAAAAACAGAATTGGAAATAACTCCATTTATCTTTCTGACATCTCTTTGTTTCCATTTATCATTTCTGCTTCTGGGTGAAGTGAGCTGAACACGTTGTAAGCACAATGATCTTTTCTTGTTGTTGGTTATATTATGCATCCATGAGAAGACAAAACACTCTGGTGGTGGTATACTTGATATACATAAGGCTCTGACATTCAAGTTTTTATTTTTTAACCGTTGCTCACATCGTATCTGAATTCTGTGTTATATAATGTGCAGTGAACTTCACTCCTCCTATGTTTATACACGGGCTGTCACGCAGAAATCACTGAGCTGGATCCCCTGAGTTTTATATCTTTATGCAAATTCCACAGTAGTGGGCGTATGTGATGAGTGACAGTGAATAAATGAACGCTACCGTGCTTCACTTTCTCGCCTCAGTGATATGATTTTTACTCACATGGAGCTGAGCAATGTTAAAGTTAGACTTGACCGGGCAGAGTTCCCACGTCTCATTTTCCAGAAACATCCTCAGCTCTTCCAGCCGTGCCCTGTGGGGAAGAGAAGAAAGAAAAAAGAACATGAATGAAAAGAAGAAAAAGTCAACGTGTGTCCGTTACTGACCCCAGCAGTGTGTCAGGTCTGTTTACATGAGTCCGGAGGAGAAAAAAAGCCTGCAAAGGTCACTGATGCACATTGAAAAGATGAGGTGTGTGTCTGTTTTTGTGTGGTGTTCGGTAACATGTTTCCAAGTTAACTGTCAACACACGTCAAGACAGACACCCTGATGGTCACCCCCGCTAGGTCAATATCAGGACTTTCTGTGTGAAATGTCAGAGCAGTGTTGACTTCAAACACGGTAGTAGCTCGTGTTACATGTCTTGAAGGTGTTTGAAGTATGAAAGGTGAAAGGACTTGCTAAGAGAGGGAAGGCTTTTGGTACAGAAATAAATATGGGATTTCAATTGCATTGGAAGATGGCCCACTTTGCAATGCTGGCATCGTTTCCCTACAGTTAAATTCCTCTTATGCAATGCATTGAAGTTAAAGGACATCAAAGCTTTGAAAACTCTTCAATCAATCAGAGAAAATGAGTTCAGGAACTTAAAGTAGACATTACCAATTGCGCAACTTTGAGATATTTATCATGTCAATGCCATTTTGTCCTTTGCACCCGCAGGCCAACAATACACCCACCCCGATGACTGAGTGTGTTACTGCAGGCATCAACCAGTCAGAGTTCACTGATGGGTAATCTCTTTGGGAATTACAGCAGGCTGGAAAATGGATCAGACCTAATGTAAAGATGATGCATGCCAGAAGCCTCCTGGCCACCAGTGAAGATGTGCGAGTGTGTGACAGTTTGTGTGCACAGGACACAGCAGAGGGGACGATAATGTGCCACTCAGAATGTTGCAGTGTTTGTGTTTTGGCAGCTATTTTAGATTTAGTGTTCGTCTTGCTTATGAGTTTTAGTCACATTTTAGTAATTTTTATCCTTGTGTAGTTTTAGTCAAAAGAAAAGTCATTATTTTTTAATACTTTCATTCAAAATGTTCCTCTCTTAATTTAGCCAGCTATTCTTTTAAATGAAGCTTTACTCGTGTCAAATTTCCTTTTTTGTCATCAGATGATATTTCACATTTTAATCCAGTCTAACCAAAACCACTAATTTTCTCATTTTACTTCCACAAAAAGTTATCATTATCTAAGGAAAGTAACATGTTGAATGATTATGAATGCAGCTCTGCAGTTACTTCGAGTCCTCTTGACTGTGCTCATTAGTGATGCGTGGATGAGTCACATCCATCCAGCCTGTTTTGGAGCCAATCGGCACCGCTCAACATGCATATATATGTGTTAATTAAAGACCTCAACTCGACCCGACAAACTTGCTTTATGCATTACAGCAGCAAAATTGTCAGGACTGGAGACTGAGACAGGGACAGAGGCGGATTGAGTGCTGTGGTGCACGGTCTGTGTGTGTGTGTGTGTGTGTGTGTGTGTGTGTGTGTCTGTGTCTGTGTGTGTGTGTGTGTTAGAGAGAGCGGAAGAGAGGGTGGAAGGTGACAAAAAGAGATCTCATCTTATTTCATCAACCATATTGCCTGTAAATATTGTCAGCTAGTTATCAATGACGTTGGTGCCTCCTCATTGTCTCATTGTATCAATGTCTCTTGACAGGTAATCACAATGCTGATCAATGCAAATCATATCTGATGATGTGTCGCTGTCTGTGTGAAAGCATACATATTCATGTAGCTGGCAGGGGGTTACATAATCAAGAGGTAAATGTGCTTCCAGCTCAGTGAGTGTTACCGTGTAATTACACGTCTACTCCAAAGAGGGTTACACTGGGAATAGAGCAGGAGCAAGGAACCGAATAGCTGCCATTGTGTGAAAAAGTTTCTGTCAAGCAACCTGCTGTCCCAGAATCAGTTTCTTCTGCTAAAGTCTCTAATTGTTCACACAGAATCAATCTTATCAGCTGAGTGAATGAGCAGAAGGAAAGTCTGAGTATCACAAAATCAGGGCAATGATCTAGGAGCAACATCTTACCTGTGATAATGTTTAAAATAGTTGACACTCTGACGTTTGATAGACTCCTGCAGGACCTCTGACTTGCTGCCGCAGAACTCCTCACCCACCTGCATCAGCCTGGAAGAGAGGGTTAAAGGATGAGGAAATAAATAATGACGGAGACAACGATTGAAGAAGAAGACGAGAGAGCAGAAGAAAGGGAAGATGGATTGGATTTGTTGCTGGTGCAGCATGTTGTAAGAAGACCCGGTGTAAGGAAAACAAGTGGACTCTGTAGTGTATGTAGCTATACAAGTGATAAAAGTAGTGGTTTCAGTGTTTTATTGCAAAATGATACATTTCACTTTGCATTTTATTATGTTTGCATTAATAACTTTTTTGTGCAGTCAAATACCATCCCTTTAGACTAAAAACCTCTAGAGGAAGACCACTGTGTGTGTGTTTGACTGACAGCTGAGGCAGCAGGGGCACAGAGATACGATGTAAACAGACTTGCCCTGGTAACTTGCCAGCCAAGGGATAGACAATGTCTGTTAGCAATGGCACTGAAGAGGAAAGAGCCACACAAGTCTTCCTATTTTGACATTTTTTAGGTGGCTCATGAGGCAAATAGCTGTTAAAGTACAGATGACAACTATTACACCAACAGCGGCTTCATTAGATCAAAAAAACAGGCCAATTCACAAAAAGCTTTTCTTTTTGTTGGCTGCTATACCTGCACAAGAAACCATCTCAAAGAAACTGCAAAGAGTGAAATGCAACCCTAACTGCCAAGCAAATAACGTTTTACTGATCTTGTGCTATTTGCACCCTTTTAAATGGGGATAGATGCATATATTTGGCCCCTTTTTATGCAAAAGATTGAGGCTTAATATGAAAAAAACAATAACAAAAAACAGTCCAATTCATAACCATCAGCACTAGTAGCCACATGCCATTGTATTGAGATTATTAGTGTCTTTAGAGACTTGGTGGTTACTGAAGCACAATTATTACGGGTGCCCTCCACTTTAAATCATGCCGTCTTTTTTTTACTGACTGAAGATATG
This sequence comes from Centropristis striata, assembly GCF_030273125.1. NCBI lineage: Eukaryota > Metazoa > Chordata > Actinopteri > Perciformes > Serranidae > Centropristis > Centropristis striata. Next base: position 15,770,354 of record NC_081530.1, read on the forward strand.
CGTTTGAAGACACCAACACCTCTGACAGAATGGCAGAATGGGGTATTAAATCCCAAATATGGTATCTCTCTGACACATTTAAATTCACTGCCTGACGTTTTGAGGGATGCCTTCGCACCTTGTCTGTTAGCACCTGTAGCTCGTGTTCTGCCAATGTTCTTTTTCTTTTTCCTCTCTGTCATTGTTCTGCATTCTGTCTGCTTGGCACCAAATTTAACCACACAGATAACTACGATCGGATGCAAAAATTAGTCAAATTGCACTCAGCTGCAAATCTTTCTGGGCATGTTTATGCTGTTATATTATCAGCACATCTTCATTCACATTTTGTGAATCAGACATTAAGACGGGGCACACAGTTGCCTGCAAATGAATTAAATTTCTTCCGTTCAAGTATTGATTTGAGTCACAGGACCTCAAATTTAACAACAATTCGTTATGATGTCACAAATACATACTCATACGTTCAGATAGACACATACACTAATGTCTTGAATCCTAACAGGCATGTCTTTCCCTCAACCCACACACTTGTTCCAACCAACTACAGGCTTCCCTCCCACATACAGTAACAATAAGCTGAGCAACACACAGGTTGAACACAGTGATGAAGGTGTGTACACTTCCTATTTGGTGTCCATTAATGCAAAATAAACAGGTGTATTACATTATTATAAACAAAATAAATATAATCAGAGTGTGTTTGGGGTTTGGACTTGGCATTATAATTTTAGTTTTGATGTGTATAAATAAGGTCAATGATGTTTTTTGTTAGGCAAGGGAGCATGTTGTGTTTGTGTGTAAGTGTGTTCACATAACTCAAGCTAGTTAGTGAGTAAGTGACTGAGGGGAAAAAAGAGAATTTGAAATCACATCAACCTGAAAAATAGAAGTGACAGCAGCAGCAAGATATTGAAGACCAATTAGCTGAAACAGATGAGCTAGCTGCTCTGGCCATGCAGCGTACCTGCTGATGACATCCAGCACCACTATGAAATCATCGTATTTGAAGTTGGACATGTCTGTCCCCAAGATGTAGGCCTTCACTTTCAATTGGACATCCTGGGGAAGGAAATGAGAGAGACATGGTGATTTGTGGGAGGAGAATTTGGGATTGAGCAACTCTAAAAAACCTGAGAAAAAAATTAATGAAAGAGAATCTCGGAGTTGTTAGGGAGGAAGAGACATGGCAGCATGTGGAATGCCTATGTGGGGGAAATATGAAGGAAGAGGAGGCAATATAAAAGGGAAGAGAGCACACTATTCTTTCCAACCTGCCAGATCCTTGTCAGTCCATGCTCCAGCTTTTTCTTCACATAGCTGCGGTCCACCACCGACTCGTCAGACTCTGCTGCTGCTGCGTCATCTAGGGGAATTCAAACAAAGCATGCAGGTGGATTCAAAACTAATAAAGGGAGTGTAAAATTCCATCTCCCCTATACATATCATGTCTCTATTGTTTGACTGTGTCATTTCAGTATGACTCAAAGGATTTAATTTACTTATTTCAATGGACATCTGCACAATGGCGCATGAGCAGACCGGATCAGAACCCATACAACAGTAAAAAAAAAAAATTAAAAAAAGGCTATTAAGCAAATGAAAAGGGTCCCTTTGATAATGATGGAATAGGATTCCTCAGGTGCATTCTGATATGAACAGGGAAATGTGGCGTAGTTAATTTGTAGATCTGTCATGTCTGAGCCTTTATTTAAACCATTCAAATCTGTCAAGATCGTGTTTTATTTGCTCGGGTAAATGCGTCTGGTACCCTCTTCCATTCAGAGGGATTTCCACCCCATTTAAATACAACCACTTATCTCATAAGGGGCAAGTTTCATACAATGACTGACGTCCAGCGCAACTCACAAATAATCTCATGTCACACATTTTGTGATTTGTTGTAGGTCTTATTTTGTTGTTCTGATTGGTTTTAGGTCTATCCAGAGGCATATCAGCGTTCACTGATAACTCCGCTTGGAAATCCAAAAAGAACTGAGAGGTTCCAGACTTATATGCATTTGCAAATTAGTCCGGCAATACCAGGCTAGGCATATGTTAGTACTGCCCTTCGCTGTTAGTTTGACCCAGTAGACAGCCTGATTTTAGCTGAGGACTGAGACTTTCTGTACAGAGGATGTCAGTCAGCAATTGACAGGAGCGTAGGTCACAGAGTCCCTGAAGAGAAGAATGACTGACAGCGACCTAGAACCCAATTTGACAATACTAGTTGACACTTACAGTAAATAAGGTGCTGAGGACTTGTTCACTGTAAGGCAGCCGGAAAATAAACCAGCATTTCTCGTTAACGTGATTCCGGCTCACTATCCTCTCTTTTGTGCGTTTTCTTTTCTTGTCTCACCGATCAAATAGAATACCATGTGGAGCAGACGCTGGAAGGCTACAATGTCATAGTAGCTGCAATACTTTCCTCTGGCTTGTTTTGATCAGTCTCAAGCTGTGTGCTCTCTTTAAAGTGATAGGAAAGCCAGCAGCATTGAACCTGCGAGTCAGCAAACAGGTGTCTGTCAATACCACGTCAAATTCTTTTAATGTATCTCAGAGGCAGAAAAATGACTCATCTTGGTCATGGATTATGCAACTGGTAAATGTTAGTGTTTTTGTGGTTTATCTCGTCTTTTGTTATTGGGCATAACATAGCTCTCCTAAAAAAATGTTTTAAATGCCACAACTTTACACATCATAAATGGATTTAGGTTGTGGTTTGCATTGACAGGACATCAAGGCACAGCTAGGGAGAAGATTGTCTGGTTTGGGGACCTCAGAAACATCTCTGCTCTTTGCAGATAATGTGGTTCCATTGGCTTCATCAGACCATGACCTTCAGCACTCACTGGGGTGGTTTCCAGCCAAGCGTCAGACTTAATACCTCGAAGTTTGAGGCCATGCTTCTCTGCTGGAAAAACTGTGGACTGCTCCCTCCAGGTTTGTAGTGGGTTGCTGCCCACATCGAAGGAGTTCATGTATCTCAGGGTCTTGTCAATGAGTGAGGGTAAAATGGAGCCTGAGACAGACAGGCAATTTGGTGTGTTTGCACCATGGCGTTGTGGTAAAGAGGGAACTGAGTCGGAAGGCAAAGCTCTTGATTTACTACTTAATCTAAGTTGTGATCCTCAACTAATGCGATACACAGACGCAGGGAGCTTGGAATATAGTTGCTTTTCATTTGTTCTGTAAGGGTCCAGTTGAGGTGGTTCGGGCATCTGATCTGGATGGATGGATGGATGGATGGATGGATGGATGGGCGGATGGATGGATGGATGGATGGATGGATGGATGGATGGATGGACACATTAAACTTTTATAATATGCGCTACAGTAAGGCCACCTGCCAGGGTCAGCTCCAGGACTACCCTCTAGGGATTTCGTGCCAGAAAGATGGTTTAATGAGAAAAATGCTTGTGGACATGGAAGCCTCATTCCTGTCTCTCTGCAGGAAGAAAGGCCTCCCTACCCACTGCAGCACCTTGATAACCAACGCAATCATTACTGGATAACATTCAGTGCAGTGCAGTATTATACGCCAAATGACAAGTCCAAATACATCAACACAACAGTTTCTAAGCGGCAGAGAAGCAGATAACTCTGGTCAAATATTAGACAAGTGTATATTTACAGGCAACCACATTTTGGTGAATCCACACGGTGAATTCATCTCCATATGCACCAACGATGGGACAGGGGAACAGATTATTAATGAGAAAAACATTCAAGGGGCAAGAATTTCCAAAACTTTAGACTTCAGCAGTGAAGAAAATTTAATGTGTCACTGACAGAACGCCTGTGGATCTTGCTGTGCTTGAGATCACACACTGCCCGTCATTAACCATTAAACCAGATGATGGTTACACACATTAGTCAGAGAAAACAAGGGTGACAGCCATGAATCATGGGTAGTGTTTTTCTTATTCCGAAGCAGTGAGATGGTTGAAAGACCTAAAGCCTTACTCATACAAACACATAATTTAACTCAGCTTGACTCAAAAATCTTCAAGCTGTAATCAAAACAGAGCAAAGTACACTAAAGCTGCTGGGTGAGACGTCTGTCTACTGAGCAAGACAACAAATATCTCTAGTTATTTACCGGTTTTTATAACAAATAAAAAAGAAAAAAAAAGTTGTACTCAATCGCAAAGTGGATATCAAACATGTCCCTTTTTGACCTGAGAAACCATAGCAATGAGGGCGTTCTCATAATGACACACCAGAACAAAAAGCACATCCATTAAAAAAAAGTACAAACATAAATGTTATTACACCCACACACTGTTTATATCTAATTACATAAATATAATGATGGAGAGTCAGAGAAAGGGCAGGAAGAGTTGAAGGTTGAAGACAGCCATCACAACCAATATGTCATGAGAGAAGCATGAGAGAGTGATTGAGCCCCTAAAAACAAACAAACATGAAAAACATAATCCGAAGACACAAGTGGGGATCAGTGGATTAATTAAATCTCCTCAGAAACCTCTGAGTCTGTGAAGGTATTACTTCATGGTGATAAGACACCAACATGAGATGTTTAAAAATGCACATCTTAAGTATAAAAAGCAGTGGGTTGTTCAGGTGTGACAAAAATATGTGGAAGGGCAGATTGACATATTACCCAATAATATAAAGAAACAACATCGCAATTATAACTACTGTATGCCATGCAGATGATGGATGAAAATGACTGAAACAGTGGAAACAATTGTCCTGGGGTTTCTAACTTTATGAATTACTGACTAATATTTCATTTTAAATCAAATTCTTGAATCTAAATTTGTTTGCAGGCCTTAGGGGAGTATAACTGTCTGAGAAAAGTTGTATATACCTTTGTAGATCCAGTCGAAGCTGAATCAAGTCTGATATACCCCTTTTCGACCAATGCAAACTTAGTTCTTTTGCTGGGCTGGTGCTGGATCGCAGTTGGTTCAACTTGCAAACAGTCAAACAAATAAAAATTTTATTAACTTAAAAAAAAAAATAGCTAAAAATAAAATGAATGATACATGTTTTAGTTGGTCTTGTTGGTCACAATAATGCCGCACCCAGCCCATGATGTAAGTGGTTCCAGACCGGCAAATTGTTGATGCCGCTCTGGAACCAGTTTTCGTGGCTGAGATCCGGTTCTTTGGTTGTCGAAAAGCAAGGAATTTGTTCAACATTAGGCGCCGGCTCCGAACCAGGGAGTAATAGATTACCACAAGTGACATCACTTGAGTCTGCATTGGCTGGGGTTGAAAGCACAAGTTTGAAAATGAAAAAAAAAACAAAAAAAAACAAAAAAACGGACAAAACAGAATATGTGGAAATAAAAGAAGTGAAATTACGAGACCTCTGATACTCGCCGAGTTGCCCAAGGCTACATTACCCTCTACTAGCATAACACTGCAGTCCAGTTGCATCCTGGGGAATGTAGGCGCTAGGTTTTGACAAGGGAGAAGAATGCATGGAATAAATAAAAAACAATATTTTTGGATCGCTTTCTGAACCTTTTTTTTTAAATGCCCATTGCAAGTCTGACAGTGTTATCGGAGAGCAATGCTAAAGCTGGAGTACTCTTAGCCATGATTTAACAATGATCAATTAATCATTAACATCCCCAGCAGCTGATCACCTCTCAGTGAAACAAAGTGGAGGAAGAACCCATGCAGCAGAGCTTATCTCACAAGGTTTTCCTACTCTATTGTTCCTTTTTAACGGTCTGTATGTGGACCACCACTTTACCCACAGGACATCACTCTGAGGCATACAATTAGCAGCCGAGAGGATCTGCCCAGCCTTATTATGGATTCTGACAGGAGACTCAATACACCAAAGTGGAGAAGAATCCTCAGGAGGAATTTATGTCAGTTTTTTTCCCCTTTAAACATCATGAACTGGTAAGTCCACGCCACTGATTGTCCGCTGCAATAAATGTATCTTAACAAAAAGATTAGCCTAGCAAATTATATATCTTATTAAGAGGTAAAACATGCCTACATGTTTTATACAACAACACTGGTTCACATTTTAAGTTGACATGATCATGACATGTCTTATCTCCGGAAGAGGGAAAAATTCCTCTTTTGAAGAGAACGCCAGATGAGCAAGATTTGGTAGACGAGGAGATGGCACTTTCACAACAGAAGATTTAATTCAAATTCTGGCCAGCGAGAATACCTCTCAACCTAGCTCTGTCATAGAAGTTTATCTTCTCCTCCCACAGACTGATTGCAATCATCACACTGAGAAATGGATGTGACACATCATGCTTCTCCTTGGTATGTCTGATAGTTATATGAAATATATAGTGTTCATATTCATCTCAGGTTCGGACCTCATTGCTCACGATGCATTTTGAATTCAAAGCATCCGTTCTCATGCTTTCATACTCCCTCCACAGCCAACACTATCATGTTATAGCCATTACTAGTCATGATTTTTGATCATGACATTGTGGCGGGGTTTAATCAATCATCTGGGAATTCGTCTGTGAAATTTCAATGGAAGTCATAAATTGGGGTTTTTCAAACACCGTCCTCGAGACCTCAGTAACCTTGGTTGGAATGTGAGTCACTAATAAGGACAGAACTGGTTTAAACAATTGCATCATTCACTAAGAGACCAAAGAACAAAGGGCTTGAGAGACATTGTAATAAGGCTTGACATAACCTGGATCCATTCATTAGCAGTAACATGAATCTGTTCCATCTCTTAAAACAGAACCCTGTGAGGAATACTTCAGTCAAGCCAGGTCAAACTTTCACTTCATTTCGATAGCAGACTACATCAGTGTTTCACTCAAACAATTTAAAAAAACACTTGAATTAAAAAATAAACCCATCTAAAATGTCATATTACTTAAGGTTAATTTACTAGATGTTTATTTGTTTACTATCATGGGTAACACCAAACAGTTATGTTATCTTAAAAAAATATGAAAATACAGATATTTCTTAAAGCATAGCCTAAAAATATCAAGATTTTATTAATAAACCATATTTCCAGACCTAAGTCAAAGTGAAAACAGAGCCCTGACTACAACAAGAGAGACATAGCTGATCAAGTGTTAACATAAACTGAGAGCACTGAGTGTGCCAATAAGAGTTGGACTGTGTCAATGGAAAATAAAAGCTTTTAATACTGAAGTATCAACTAGTATTTCGAAAAGCTGTACTAAAAATGACAATTCCCTTATTTCAGACTCTAGATCATGCCCCACTTTAATACCAAGCTGTTAATATCAGCCGTTAATGGGCAAGTTTCAAAAGGCAGCAAGTCAAATCAATATTTAAAACTCCAAACAGGTTGATGATTAGTCTTTGCATAGCAACTGGCTGGACTCAGTTGATTTTTGAGCTAAAATCTCATAGTAACAACTGAGCTTCTGCCAGTAAGAGGTTTCTACTGAAGGCACTGGTGATCTCTTCAGCTAAACACAAAGGTTTAGTTGATGCTTTATATGGGATTTCTACATACATTCTTTTTTCTCCATATGTTCAATTTCTAAACAACTTTTCAAAAGACTACATTGTGAGTAGGTCCCCCACACTCTACGGTGGCTGTCAGTGCAGCCTGTGTCACTGGTAACTCCCACTGTCGACACGGTGAGGGTGTAGACAGCCTCACCAGGTTATCTACTTAGAAAGCCTTAACACGGGTCATTAATGAATGTTCCTACAGAGGCAGGAGGTAAATGATGGGGAAAGCCACCCTTTGCCAATCCGTGGGTGGTAGTAAGTGTTTGACCTCTGGTGGGGTTGTGGGTAACAGAGTTCTTGTTGACTCACAGGACAAAAACCCACAGGGGACTTAACCCCCTGCTTGTTTCAAACTATGACTCATGGAAAAGCTGCATGCGCATGACTTTGTTTAAATATGTAAAAATTTAGCAAGAGAAAAGTCAAAGCAGGGCTTGTGGTTTCCGAATATTATAGCAACACAATCACGGAAGCAAATAGTGAGACACTGGAAAAACAAGTATGAGGATTTTATCATACAAATCTATTGGATATTCCCTGCAGAGGCTTAAAAAAATACAAACAAGCAAAGCACAGCTGACTTGTATAAAGCAGACACCTCACTGCTAGCATGCTGTTGGGTTCATCGGCCAGAAGCACTGCCCCATATGGTTAATAAATCCCACTTCATTTCAAGGGATTACATTCCATCACACTATATGCGCTGTACATTTTTAATACATTTATTCAGTGCTGATTTGGTGCCGTTTGAGCGTAACAAATTGCCTTTTTTAATTCAAATGCACACACTAACATGTTGAAAGGCTTGGTCGCAAGTCCTTTAAAGGAGATGCATTGGAGGGGCTTGAAAATAAATCCAATTACTGAACACACATGATCTATAAGCAGGTTGTAAATATTGAAGGAAAAATATTTTTAAAAAAGATTGGTGCTAAGGCATGTTTACTCCGGGAGGGGAGGTATGCATGAATAAGAAAATAAGATGAAATTGGTTAATCAGTATTAAAAAAATTGCAGTATATACTGGGAGAGTTATTTTCAGTTATTTTACATATCATGCTCCCCAGTTTAGTGTTACTTCTGAACACTAATGAGGTGTGAAGGCCAACTCTCACCCTGACTGCAGAAAATTGATTTCTTTATCATAGCAGGTACCTTACACTTCAATATTAGCCGCCAGGGTCCATGGCTATGCTCCGTGTGAACATGTGACGGATGCACAAACTGGCCATTTTACTTTCACACACTCAAGTGCTCTCAGACAGAGGGAGCCACCCCTGTGCTTGACGGCCATCAGTGCTGATAAAACATGACAGGGTGCGTGCTACAGCTGCAAATTTATTTTGTCAGGTAGGGATACGACCCTGGCCCATATCACTTCCTAAAGCAACCTTTCCTTTCATCAAGTGGCAATATTAATTACTGAAACATTGCACTGACCAGCTCAATATATCAAGTGGCCAAGGGCTGAAATTCAATGGGATGCTTTTTTTCGAGCATCTCAATGAGGGTAGAGGCGTGTGTGTGTGTGTGTGTGTGTGTGTGTGTGTGTGTGTGTGTGTGTGTGTGTGTGTGCGTGTGTGTGTGTGTGACTGAAGAGGAGTGATCTTCAGTGGGTCTGACTGCCAGGACTCTGATGGCCTCCTGTGTCAGATGGAGGTCACTGTCTGTGGAGGTCATAGTACTCTTCAACAAATGGGACAAGGCCCGTACAGTAAATCATTACCCTGATGGACCCTACACACACATTAGGATTAATAAAAAGAAAGGTGAAAGCCAGGACAATGCCAGGGTCGCAGCCACCTTTACACAGAGAACAGAGGTGACAGCCAATCAAATAGTGAGATGATAGATGGGCCTCATGAGAGGGAATGTAGCTTATGTCCTTTTCCCTTTGAGGAGGATCACATCTAATGAAGGATGCTGAGGACTTAGCATGTCTCCAACCATAAGAGATATCTCTGTGTCCTCATCCATTTGCCTAATGAATTCTGGACAGGATAGGAAATGGAAATTAGTTATCTTTCGATATGCAGCAGGAAGGTACCAGCTAATTTGACAGCTCTGTATTTGCAGCTAATACCTGACAAAGTCTTTGGCAACACAAGTGATATAAACAGTGGCAAGGTAAAAAAGTGCTAGACATACAAATCCAGTATGGTTTCTGTTCTTACGCCGGTAAGAAATTCAACTTCTTGTGGAGCTTACTGCTAAACCGCAGAGTATGTATTGCCTTGACAACTGAGCTTCTCAAAGCTGATGTTTTCACATCTGGCTCACTGAAGGCAGGACGGATAGAAGCTACAACACAAGCAAGACTTTTCTTGTTGATCCAGACATAAGCCTTTGGGTTTGGACAGATGTGGTGTTCAGTCATCTTACTGTTCCTAATGGGCCGTAACTTGCAGCGCAGCTTTACAAAGTTTCCAGTGGAGAGTCAGTGTGCTGTTACGGTCACAAATTGTCTAAAAGAAGAAAGGGTAACTTGCTACTTCTGTTCTGAAATGATAAAACATGTAGAACTTTGGATCTAAATGATATGGGAAGGTCAAGAATGTCACTAAAGACGACATAAAAAACAAGTGGAACAAGTCCTAATTTTATCTGTAAACAGTACCATCATAACCTGGAACAGGTTGACATGAAAGTCCTGTTTGTATTAGCTTGGAAACAGAGCATGCTCAAAGTCATGCATGACATATATTCACGAGAAATGAATTCATCATTCATGCTTCATCACCTGTGCATATATTTATCCTAGAAACCATAACAGAGTCATAATAATTTTGCAGTGTAAATTTAACAATGTGAATGTAATATAATTTATATTCATGTAATTAGGACACATTGTCAAACCTATACAAAAATGATAATGCTCTAAGAATGAATACATACAAACCATTGTAATGCACCACAGAGACACTGTACAGTGGTATAACTGTAATGTATGTGCAAGTCTCTTTGTGTTGTTGCAGAGAGGAGCTGTTTCACCAACATCAGTGTAATCAAAAGTGAAATTTATGCTACTGACTCATTCAATGACCACTACTCTAAGAGGGAGCTTGCTAAAAAATATATGCCGCCTCAGTTCCACTACACTGTGTTCTGCACCAAAGCACCAACACACACTCAATACTCTCGTCTCTTTTCATCCAGTAAATTTCAATCATTCTGCAAGCTATAAAGCTGATAAACCTACTGTATGTTGAAATCACGCAGCCACGAAGGAGGAAACTGACCCCATTTTCACCAAGTCTTTGTGAACTGAATCTGTGTTAGACTTTTTCAGCTTAGGGTATAGGGGAGCAGATTTGTTTTTTATAAGTAATTCCAAATGAAAAACTGGAGAAAAAGCAGGTGATGGAGAGAGATTTAGAATGAAAGTAGGATGTGACATTGGAGGCACAGAATATTGTATTGTGCATGACAGAAGTCATGTGCTCTCCCTGTGGGCTCCGGTACATGTGAGACCTTGTTACCGCATCTTTTGATTTCAGAATCTGTATGCTTCTACAGGGAACTGTGCACCTTTTTGTTGAATGTTGGTAGGTCAGAACAATTAGAGTAGTGTTGCTGAATATAAATAGAAATATACCAACAGTCATTGGGTTTAACTAAGCGGCAACCTCCTGGGTCTGAAAGTCAAGCCAGTGTGGAAGTTCTTTAAACCTGAATTACTTCTAATGGCCAGCTGGGACTTTGTATAGAAATCGATGAGAAAATGACGCTACTTTTAACTTGATTTATTACCACGGTAAACAATTTTAGTGTTATTAGTTCATCAAGGTAAATTTTACTTTTTTGTGCCTAAAAATGTCAGTTTGTTCAGAGTTTGGTATTATTTAAACACTAAAGAGTCAGCTGTTCAAATAAAATTTACTTTCAAGAACAAAATTGAAGCCTTTTTTAATTTTATAATGAATTACAGATGCACTTTGCTGACCAAGCTAGCTAGCATTTGTGTTAGCTGGTAGCCAGTGTAACCTCCCCAGCTCATTCAAATATGGGCTTCAAAAATCCAACATGGGCTATCCAATATGGCCTGCAAAATGGTCATCCACAAACTAATGAGCGACGTCACCGTGGCTACATCCACTTCTTTTATACACTGTATGGGTTAACATGTATAGTCTCTTACCTGGAGTGGGTGTGGTATCCTGTTTGTCATGCTCCTCGTGCCACTGCATGGTGCGGTGGTAGCTCAGCATCACCTCCCACAATGCCTTGCACAGATCTGTCAGGCAGGGAATGTAGCTGTCCAAAGTGATATGCTACCAACAGAGAAGTGACGAAAACAAGGTCATTGATGCTCTTTTCTACAGTATATAAATTCAGCGTCAGATGGTTTATTTGTGTGCCATATGTCTCTATATGCCTTGTATTTACCTAAAAGAAAAATAAATGAAACACAGTGCTGGACTACTTTAAAATACAGTACAAGATTCTGCAAGACACTCAAACAAAAACTAAGCTGATCAGCTATGTTACTTCTAATTAAAACCTGCTTATAGTCATCATTCAAGGACACGGTGTTGGAAAACAATTATTTTCTGTGTCACAAGAAACGCTTTCATCTTATGTAAGAGCTTACTAATGTAAGCACTGATTAAAATAATGCGTTATTAAGAGGGTGTCAAAAATCTCTGATGTGCACATGTAGGTGTTCTCACAGGGCAGTTCCCTCTCAGGACAATGATGCATTGTAGGGTTTATGTGGTAATGGCACTTGTATGTCTTGTTCATATACGTGCATTTTCTAATATAACAGATTATTGACACTTTAATATAATATCTAAGTTGTAGAACTTGTATAACAAGTTGAGTAAGCACCTGCATAGTCTATATTATGTCTATGCAGGCGGATAATCAACCATCGTCTGTGCATCAGAAGGTAATACATCAACTGTGATATAATGTTCATAGCCCAAGGCCTGAAGTGAGTTATTGCTTTCATAAAATGGCAACTTTATTATTTCAGTAGAATATGAGACACTGTGTCAGTAAAAAGTATTATGACAGAAATCAAAAAAATATATTAATGATATATTTGCCATTACTGTGACTTATGTAATAATGTATTGTAAAAAGTGAAATTTTCATTTGTTTTTTTATTAAAAAAACAGATGCTATATAAATACATGTGAAAGTATCAAAATCCTCAATCCACAGAGAAAAGGACGCAACCAGTATTCAGAAAATATATCTTTAAACGAGCCTGTAAGGAGTGTTACAGTCGTTCCCCAGCTGCAATGGTGGTACAGAGATGCTAAAAGTACAGATGCAGAAGACCTGGAAATCCTAAACCACTTGGAGATTTCACTGGGATGGGGTACAGGTAGTATGAGAAAATGAAACCATGTAAACATGTTCTAGTAGAAACCCCAAAACACAAGTTTTGAAAATATGTCCCCTAGAATTCTAATTTTGACCTACGCCCTTTCTGACAAATTACTATTTATACCTACATACCCATGGAATAACAGCAACTTCACTAAGCTTTATGAACTATCACAGTGGTACTGTAACCAAAGCAAGACAGCTAACACGTATGATAGAAACTACTCAAAGAATGATGCACAATGCTTCTTTGTTTTGTTTTTGCCCACATGCAACAGATGAACACATCACATTCTGAGCTCTTAGGAGGCCAGACATTCTGGAAAAATGTGTGTGTTCAATAAAAATTTAGCCCACCAAAGAAAAGTGCAGCTGGCACAACAGTAGCCACTGGGACAGTTCAAGGCTCTACATAATAACTGGCCAATAGAGTCCTGTCAACATGTCCAGAACCAAATTAATCACTGCCAGATGAAACTGTGCTGTCCACAGCAGCCACACTTCACATTGTTTAAATCACGATAATGAATAGTGGTTGCAGGCCTGTGCTTCCTTCCTTTCACAAAAGCATTGTCAATATAAACAGCATAAACCTCACACACTGGTGATTGCTGAAAGAAAACAGTGACTGCAATGAAGTCCCCAACTGTGCACAAACTAACACAAGCGCCTTCTTCTGGCTTTCCTTCTGGCATGTCCAAGTCCCTGAGTGACAAACCACCACTTTCCAGGACGATCTCTCAACATAACAGCTCTTAGTGAGACATCTGATGTACATTCACAACTGTAAGCCATCAGCAAGAAATCATGTAACGACCGACATCACAAAAGATGTTAATGACAGGGCTGTTACCTAAGGCAGCTAAATTGCAACAGCCTCCACTGCTGTCAAGCACTGTTGTTAGAGATGGTTTTAAATACTTTGAATTTCTCAGAAAGACGCTGAGCACTAAAATAAAATAAGTGATCAAACATTTCTAGTGCCTCAAATTAAAAGTGAAATAGCCAATATTATTATAATAAAGACTGTATTGCGATAAACTACAGAATACTGAATGTTTTATACATATTTTAAATGCAACTCAGACTTTTAGCTACCCACTCTCAAGAGCACATTAAATAACAGACTCTGCAAACCCTGCAATGACGATAGCCAATTATGCTCTTACCAGTGTAATAAATCCTCATTTGAATTTGTTTAACTGCACTCAAAATTGAGAGGTTTCAATACCTTTGCTACAACGGACATTAATCATTGTTTTCTTACTGCGGATGTTTTATGTAACAACAACAACAACAGTGGCAACTGGTCTCCAAATTAACATCTCAATAACAAACAACAATCATACAATTAGTGCAATATGTAATTAAGGCCTTTTTTGTGATGGAAAAGCAGTCATAGGTGGAAACTACAGGGTGTTCAGTCAAGTGTGTACAAAGAGTAGTAGATCTCCAATATTACACACTAATACTGGCATTTATTGATGAATTGTGATGACTGAAATAGCTTTGCATTACCTGGTTTTGGTAGGGAGTATAAGCACTGTTTGTGCCATGAACACTACAAATCATAGAAGAAAGTATTAACTAGCCATTAGGTAAGGCAGGGATCAATTGTAAGATAGTACTGGCAGTACTAGCAAATGAAAAAAACCCTAAATAATCTGTGAAATAATGTGCTCAAAAAAAACAAACAGAATTAACTATCACGATGAATAGTCATGATCACGCTGTCATCAGGACCTTTCAAGTTATGTCTATGCAAGTTATTATTTTAAGTAAATCTGCAGTTGTCTATTTGTAGTTCAGGTTAAGTACAGTAAAGAAAGGTAGACCTGTTAATATGGCAATTGATTGGCCTGAGAGCTATAAGGTGCCACAGGAATTAGTTCTTAAACCAGTAAGTAAGTTAGCATTTTAGCACATCCTACTTCTGTCAGCTGCTTTAACGCTTAAAACATCATAAAAGTGGTGTTCATCTGTGAAGATTATCCTGCTGAAAAAACACACAAGCATCAGATATGTGTGTTTGCTAATATTCTGCAACAATCCAAAATCCAATGCAAAAATCCTATAGGCGAATTCTCCATAGACCCCATGGGGATGCTTCCGGGTTGCTCTACAAAACGTAATTTCGTTTGCTCTGTAGGTCCACCATAGTATGACAGAATTGAGGTTGGAAAAAAGTAATCCTGGCTCTTCTGATTTCCAAATAAACAATATTAATCATAGCAATGGACCGAACAGACACAACCATAACAAAACAATAATAATGATAATAATGATAATAATAATAATAATAATACATGTATTACTACTGTATGCCTTCTACTATGGGTATTCTACTAGAATTATAAATTCTATGTACATTCAAGAAAATAGCTGTGCACCAATGCATAAGACACCAGCTGAAACAAACAACTACAGATAAACACAGCTTCAGTACAAACAGGCTTCAGCACCACCGGTCAGATATCTAAGCTAATGAACCGGTTTGGACAAAACAAGGCTTACGTTTGACATCCCAAGTTCTCCACCAGTCAGCCATATCACAGCAGCATGTTGCCAGGCAACTGAGGTGAAGGGAGACAATGTCGGGGTAAGAGGTGTGAGTCTGTGTGTGGGAGAGGATCTTCAGTGGGGATGATGGGAAGAAGTACACCTACACAGAAGTGGTGTGTGTGTGTTTAGATGTTAAAGGCTAAATCAGACATAAGGGTGTTTGCATGTCACAGCAGAAGCAATGCAGGGAAAATAAATAAATAAATAAACTTCTGTCATCCACCTTGCTGGACACAACCTTCTAAACAATTAGAGTGGTGAGAGCTTGGAGGAGGCAGGCTTAGGATCTATTTTCAGCCATTTGGTTTTCTGAAGACAGTTCCCCACCATTATGCACATAACATATGCCAAGCTGTGTCAGAGAGGTTTTGAAAAGACAAAGCGCAGAGTGTTTTTTTTTTTCTTCTTTCGTGTATGTGGGCGTGTGGAGGAGTGTGCATGAAAGAAATGCCACACATTTTACAAAAAAGAAAGATGTGCAAGCAAGGACAGGTATCCTTGATTTAGCCGATTCACTCTCTTTAGGAAAAGACAATCACACCCCCTTCTCCTTTCAAAATAGAATAAATATGCTGATTAACGTGCAAGAAATCAAAAGCACAGTCAGCAATCTGTAGACTTGCTGTGCCAGGAAAGAAACAAAGTACAGTACACACATATTTAATGAGGAATCTCTAGTTTTCTCACTCAATACACTTGGTGCTCTAGTCTGTAAAGAGACATCGAGCCAAAATATACATATTTTAACAATGCATCTAAGCACTTAGGTACAGTACAATAACGTAACCAAATGGCTATTGGTCTAGGGAAAACTTTGCTACAAGGTTCCTATAAACTTAAAGAAAACTCAAAAAACTCAAACACCAAATGTTTCATTACCAATTTAATTTACAGAACAGGAAACAATTGGCTTTGTAAGGTTAAAGACACAATTCAAATCTTTTGTAGCATTCTAGATGGTATAAAATCAGTCTGTAAGTTAATAAAGCCTCAGCAATTGAATGTGAAATACAATTATCATCTACACAAAAGCAGACAAACCTGTTTTACATGTACAATTTAAAGGAAAGAGGACCCAATATAGAACCATTTTTGGCATTTTTGTCGCTATTCAAACCACAAATTCCCCACGTGAAAGTTCCAAGCTGCAAAACAGAAAAAAAAATCATGCTTGGGGCATCATGGCCTGAAAATCAAACAAATCATTCCTCTTGGGAAAAGAAATACACTCCTCATGATAAACAGCATCAGTCTTTAGATGTATTTTGCTACTGTGACAGAGTAATAACAACAAACAACATGAGACCAATTTCCATCTATAAGAGCTGGGATGATAAGATGCACAATGTTTGGCGGTAGATTAGTTTCATTCTGTAATGAAGCTATCAGCAGCCATGATTAACTCAAAACACAATGTCAGCTTAGGATCATAGCCCTACTTAACATGATAAAAGCAACACTGTCTGTTTTCATTCCGCAGCCTCTTAAAATAGTTCATCCTTTCAATATACAATGGCACTGAAGGTCAGCCTATATGAAAATAATGAAAATAATGGGACAATGCACAATCGAGAGTTGGATGGATCACTTTGGGTTACTAAGCAGCTGTTTGATATTATTGGGGTGATTTTCTATTAACACTAGAGCTCATGGATTTGTATAACAAAAGAAAAGGGGGAAAAAAATTAAAAAACATTGCTAAAAAGACTAAATCTCTGCTAGCAGCTGACAGAGCTGATTCATGGTCATTCAAAACTACAATAAAACTACTTTTTATATTTATATTTATATATTCATTTATATTTATATTTTTATATTTTTCAGTCTAAGAGGCCACCAGTTGACTGGATGAATATTATTACTACAACTACTGTGATAAACACAATATGAAAGTTCAGTACAGTATATGATTCAGCCTTTACAGTCACCTCCTCTCCTATGAGAACCTCCTATGAATCTGAGAGTGAACTGTCCTACTTCCATCAGGAGAAAAGTCAGACAGACAAGGGGATTGATAAGGAAAGAGACTGGCCAATAATGATGAGATGTTGATGTAAAATTAATAAGACCCTTTCACAATCAGAGCCGACCTTTCCGAGTGTTCCCATTTCCCTTGAATTTTAAGTTGCATAACTAAGAGGCAAGTTCAGAAGGTCTAATGTGGCTCTAACATTTTACTTCACCTTTATTTATCAGGGGAACAGCAGCTGAATAACTCTTCTCCACAAACACCAAGTTTCATAGTGATAGTTTCACAACATTAACTGAACAGCTCCACAAGAGCAGGCGAGAGTCCAATGCCTTGCTCAAGAGTAAGTCAATGGTATTCATGAAATGAGCAGAAAGCAGTGCTGAGCTGATTCCCCAACCACATTCTCTGTGGATTTGAAAGAGAACTTTTTACATGCCGCAGATGTTTTTGAAGCTAGTCAATGAATGCCCTTTGCTGAAAAAGCCCCAAACAACCTCAGAGAGGGACACTGAAGGAAAAAAGGAAAATTTTCCAAACCCATCTTCAGATTGTGTAGCATCTTTTCAAAACCACCTCAGTCTAGTGTGTGTACACCACATAAGCTCACTCATATCATTTGACTACTTTAGCTAGCTCTCCTTTTGCCATTTTAAAAAGCAGGAGCCCTCAATAAAATGATTTACAGCAAGGGGTAAAAGTAAGCAAAACACTCCCCATAACAGTCACAGCAGAAAGGCTGTGAATACGGTCAGTGACACAAATTAACTGTGTTAGCTTCCACATACTTCTTCAATTCAGTGTGTGTCTGCGTGGGGATGTGCTGCCCATCAATCATGATCATACAGACAGGAGTGTAATGACACATCCCATCAATCTTAAGTTGGTAAGAGCGTTTGTACAGTATATATGTGTGTTTGTGGTATGAGTGGAATCATCCAGGCAGCACAGTATGCTGACAGGGTATCTATCAAACACAAGTAAACATTAGGATGTGTCTAACTGTACAGCTGCACGCACACAGTATTTTCAGGGGATCAATGACAAAGATTTCCAGTAAGCCTAATGACAATTAAGTCCACAGGAAAAAAAGAGGCAAGAACAGAACGATATGGACAATTAAATGTATGTCACTTTTAGCTTAAGGAAATCATGTTTCAGCTAACTGAATATAGAATATACTATACAACATACAGTAACAAAGGCATGTGAAAGATAGATGAAGTATGAAAGCAGTCCAATAACGAAAAGAAAAAAGAAAAAAGACTTAAGTCATGTGAGACATCAATTTTGTGATAAAATACCCCAAAAATAATTTAAAGCACACAATTTCACTGGAATTGCCTCTTAACTTCTAAATGTATTTCAGATAACAGATTAGAAACAAATGTGATTTATATTTTAAGTTTTGGTTCTGATAAAATGGTATTACTGTTAAGAATCCTGTAGTAATCTATCTATCCATCTATCCATATATCTATCTATCCATATATCCATCTATCCATCTATCCATCTATCCATCTATCTATCTACAGTGTCACAGTTTTGATGTATTCATAGTCACTCTGCTCTCTGGAAAAAGAAAAACTTGAGAAGAGTTCATCATTCATAACAGCATCCACTGGTCAAGCTTACAAGCCAAGCTTGCTTGAGAGCTCCAACCGAAAAGAAGCCTTGTCCTGGAACCCTTCAGCCTTTATAAACTGAATATTGCTCTTTCCATGCCATATACCAACTAGGGAAGAAAAAAAGATGCATAAAGAGCAGCAGGACGCGGGGGAAGGAGAGATGAGAAGTAAATAGGAGGAGAAGTAGCACGAAGGTAAGAGGTAAAGGGCAGGGCGCTGTAGATTTGAGCACAGCTGGCAATGCAACTTGTAAAAGCTGGGCATTCAAACAGCAAGGCCAAACGTGGAGCAAGAGGGTCAAGGAGGAATAAAACAGCTAATATATCAGGAGAGACTGTAAAGAAACAAATTGTACATATACCTCTATCTACCCCTCCACACTATAGGTCAGATGGAAACATAGCTCCTGTGGGGGAGAAAACTCACTCCCAGTATGTTAATGATGGATTGACCAAGTAACGGCTTGCTGGCCATGCAAATGTGATTTATTTTGATCCGGAGGGAAAGAAAAAGACATCGAGGGACGTGTGGGAAAGTGTGGAGAGCCCACACAAAAAGTGCTGCTGCTGTAGTGCATTGGTTCAGTATTCAGAGCTACATTAATTATCCCATAGTGAGGGGCTACGATATACCTTTCTCTTTATCACTTTCCCCTCTACTCTTTTATTTCACTCCGTTATAAAGAATTTGTAGTATCACTTGGCATGAAATTAGGCATTTTTTGCAAAAAGGTAATAAGAAAGCTAGAGGCATAATTTGAGAAACAAAGTGTGTGAGTGTGTCATATGTCCTTTCATCACAGCACTCTGATGTTTTTCATTCTATAATGGATGGAAGGCACACCCCCAGTTTGGAGAGGCAGACAAGAGCACCAGTACTAAAGCTGAGCACTGTTCTGTTGAGGCCGGCGGCAGCAGCAAAATGTATTTTAGCCAGCTTGAAAAAAAAAAAAAATCAATATCACTTAGAGTGTGCATTGTATTTCCTGCATATATCTTCACTGCTTTACTTTGCCCTCAGACAGGCTTTTCCAAACTGAAGCCCTTATCTATGCTCTCTTCAAAGCCACCAGACACCTTTGACAGAAACAGTAATTTTACCTTGCAGAACACAGCAGTTTTTTGTCTACCGCTGGTTCCATCAGTTAGTTTGTTTACGTTACTGTGCGACTCTTGACACTCGACTCCTTACCGTGCACAGGTCCTTGTACTGCATCTTCTGAAACTTGGTATCAGCGTTGCCGGCACACAGCTCCACATATCCCAGCACCACTTGGAACACCGTGTTGTGGATGGCCTGGGTGAAGTGCATGTGCAGCTGGTCCATAGCAGTCTGCAGAGAGAGCCAAACACACTGTTTTTAAAACTACTATGTAAAGATGTCACTGTCATCTGCCAGTGTGGATCTGTCAAAAGGCAAACAGCAGGGAAATTGCCCAAACTGTATACTTCACATTTTGAATTATTTGCAGACGTATTATGTCACCAACACTATATGGTATAGGGGGAAATAAGCATAGCTGTCTCTGGGGAACTGCAATATTCAAGTCCAAGTGAAATTGTGCCATTTTGCATTCACTTTCTATGATTCACATCTCTGAAACCAGCTCAGTTTGCTGGGTAAAGTCTCATTAATGAGGCAATAACGGCAATAAACAAATAAAAAAAACATAATGGCAGAGGCATAATAATGACAAAAATGGCAGCTCAGCTAACTGCCTCCAGTTCTGTTTACTTGTGATGCTATCCATCTCATGGATTACTCTGAGCCCTTTCACCATAATCTTGAGCCATGATCCTGTTAAGGACAGTGACAATTAACAAAACAGTGATGCTGTGGGCTTTAAAATTATATCAGTGAGTTAATAGATGCTAAAATGCTTCATTGAGCTCTGGAGAACTGAAGAGTCAGGTGAAACAGTGCTCAAGGAATTTAGAGTGAAATTTCAATATGGGTGAAAAACGCAAATGTATTCAGTCAAAACTTTGAGCACCACTGGGTTACAGTACACTGCTTCGGACACAAGTGATTTGACTTTTTGCGCTAGCCCCGCCTACCCTCTCTGCTTTCATATATTTAAATATTTGTCAGAAACGTTGCCAAAAACACAGTCTATAATACTGCAATTGCAAGGGCTTTTATGAGTAGCTAACTGGCTCAATCACCACTGTGTAATCTCATCCGGTGATTTTAACAGTGACTTAACCAAAGACCACTTAAATAGTGGACGTAGTCACTGTGACGTCACCCATTGGTTTGTGGACGGCCCGTTTGAAGCATTTAGTTTAGAGTTATGGCCGTCGCCATCTTTGTTTTTTTAAACCTGAAGAGACCATATTTGGACTGGGCAGGAGCATCTGAGAACCTCTGCCTGAGAACTGAGGTCATTGCACTGCACATTCATCACCATGCTAGCCACCTGTCAATCACAAGGTAGCCATGGCCCAAATCATGCCCTGCTCTATCATCTATTTTGTTCTAAATGGGACCATTATTTACATGATTAACATCATATTGTATTGAGGACAACTTGAAAGTAGCAATTAAGACCATAACCTTGCCACAAGCATTTTTACTGAGGTAATAGATCAAGTGAGAAGTAGTCTCATTTTGTATTAAGACGGATAGGACTGGACTTATTCGAAAAAAAATCAAGTTTAAAGTTTATTACTTTTGTATAAAATTAATAATTTGAAGCAGCTTTTTTTAAACAATCACATCTTAGTAGAATTTTGTCATGTTTCATTAATCTTGCATGTAAACCCCCCCAAAATGCTCTTAATCATGGTTTCACATAAAAGCTTTGCAATACAATCTTGCTCTACTGCAATAAGCTTGCAATTCAAGTCTGCTATCACTTATTCTCTTTCAAAGTCAAGTTACATTTACAATAATTTTCTGTTTTTCAGCTCTCTCCCACCCACAGTCTCACTACGGGACCCCAGAGAATTGAGGACACCAGAGTCGCAGGAGACGTGGGCAGTGTTGAGCAAAGCCCTATAGGTAATGGGTGTTGCAGTGCAATTAGATTTTCTTTCCGCATGCTCACAACCACAATATGTGGCCCCCATCCATTCTGACTGCCTGCTGCCACAAAAGCAATATAAACATTTCTTTTCTTTTTTCTGAGTGAATTTCACTTTGTCTGTCCAAAAAAAAAAAACACCACAGAAGTTGCTGGCTGTACAAAGCATGGGCTGCAAACAAGAAAAAAGAGGCAACTATGTCAACTCACATCAACATCATCATCTTTAGACATAATTAATAATTACCTGCAAAAGCAAACAGACTCATTCCTCAACACAAGCAGATGTTTTATTTAGACAAATGTTGGAAAAGCAAACTGGGCGTCAGGCTCCGAGGAGACCAATGTAAAGCTATTTGAGCTCTTGAATGACAGTTTGTTCATGTATCCAACTGAAAAGTGTCAGATTAAAAGTTTTAACCTATGCATGGGCGTGCAAAAAAAAGACATTCAGTGAAAGCCAAGCTTCAGACAAAGATCTTAGCTGACTGTGAGGAACACTGATGCAGAGATGGTGTGACGAATCGATTCAGTGCAAGCAAAAGAAAAAAGAAGAAGGAGAGATGAAAACAACAAGAAGCCCTGAGGGGCAGTGAGGCAGTCAAGAGACAAGAGGCAGTCAAGAACAACTCCTTCGTTAAGCTTTTGAGTCTGAAAATGCTCATTATCACAGTAATAAGAAAAACATTACTCTTTCTCAACAAGCATTGATGACTCAGTCACCATCTCAAGGACGTCTCCTAATGTCAAGAGGAATACAGCTTATTTATTACCATCAGCATTGGCTCAAGTTTCGAAAAAACAATGACAGGGTAGCTTCGTTGTTTTGCGAGTGCCAAGACGATCATGTTATGTGTCAATTGAGCAATTTATCACTTATGCAGAGGAGGTGATGTCTTTGTCTCAGCCTGTCTGTCTTTCAGCAGAGTTACAAAAAAGCTAATGGCCAGACTTTTTTTATTTAAGTACAAGAACAAGTCAGAAAATGGCCGAAGATTTTGGTATATATTTCATCTGATCCATTTCATTCACTGTACGTTGTTACGCAAGTGCTGTAAACAGTTATTTTAACAATACATCTCAGCACTTCTTCGACAGAGCATCCGATTGGTACATGAATGCACCATTGGCCTTGGTGGAGGTCTGCCCTCTCAGTGCCACTCTAGTTATTCTACTGTAACTTTGTAACTTTAACCTAACACATTGGTTCTGCCAAGTGTAATGTAGAGAACAACTTTATTTTATGATGTATTTGCCATGAATTCACAGAAATAACACTGGCGGTACAACATGTTAAAGCCGTACAGTCAAATGCCTCGTTTGCAGAATGTTAATCTACCCAGAGCAACTCAATTTAACACAGGCAAGTATCTCCATCCGTTTACATCCATAGCGTACAATCTGGCCCAGCTCCAGCATCCACCATAAGCCTTGAGCATTGAACCCTCACAGGCTTTAATTACCATCACCTGTTGACTCAGCAAAAATGTGCCAGTGCAGGAGGTACAGAGCTCAAAATGCTGGGTAAGGAATGGAGCAGTATTTGTGGCATCAAAGTCCATAGCAGCTTGATTAAAAAGGTGTTTTTTTCAGAAATGGTAGCCTCATAGTTGCACAAAATGACCATGCATACTTGGATGACTGCTTATTTCAGCACGTCGGAGACAGAAAAACTAATATTTCAAGGAGGACAAAAGATTATGTAAGCACAAAGTTATCATTCTTGCTTACAACTAAATAACCAAACCAGACAGCACTGGTACACAGGAGCATGAAGATGAAAAAAAGATATCGTTTTACACTTAGGGAGGAAGCATAAGATCGGGGCTATGCGAGAGGGAAGAAGAATTCAAAGCAGAAAAAGAAATATCAGGGCCAAGTTAAATGTTGGAGTGCATGGATTATTAAAGAGAGAGACCCTACCATTAGAGATCAATGCTTTTTGACAAAAATATGAGAGCTGCAATGGGATTTGAGGAGTAACGAGGACAGTAAGACAGAAGAAGAAGAAGTGATAAAAGATAATATCTGTGTCATTTAAGGTTACAGCCTCTTAAATTTGTCCCTTGGCATTCTTACTGAGGCTTTTTTTGTTGTTGTTCTTAGTAGCATTAATGTTTTATAGCTTCAAATGAAAAGCAGAAACATGTTTTTGTCACTGTATCATTTCAGCTGTTTTGATGTTTCAAGAGCTCATTCATATATTATCGAAGGATTATTTCCGAAAACTCCGTTCCCTTTTGTGAGTGATTTCTGTAGGTGTCTGTTGAGTGACAGTAAGCAAAGCATAGCATAATCACAAAGGATTACACATCCCTGCCCCGTGGCCTAAAACATTCTGTACTCCAATGATAAAACCCTGAATTCACACACTGGAGTGAAAACACTTCACTGAGGTAAGAGGGAATAATAATGACAAAGAGAAATTTGAATAAAGCAAATTACAATCTTGTGTTTTCTATAATGGTTTAACCAGCTAAAGACAGAATCAATCAAAAAGGACATATGCAGACAGTGAGAAGACCAATCCTGACCATGACTTTTAGTCATGTTTAGTCATGCCCAGTGACCCTGAAGATGAACCACTGACCTGTGTCTTGCCCAGGAGGGTGTAGGCCAGCTGGACCTTGGTGTAGTGCGAAACATCAAAGTGCTTACAAGTCTTCGAAAGGGCGACATCAAGCTGTTCCTGGAGCCAGAAATAGACAGATGACAAAGGAAAGGAAAAGAGAGGGATTATCATCGTTAAGACCAGGGATTTAGATATAGATGTGTAGATGTATAGCTACTGCACAAGGCCAAGGGCAATTGGATGTAGATGTGGGTGGGGGTGTGTAAATGTGCAAGAGTGTGTGCAAGTCTTTGACAAAGAGATAAAAAGTGAGGTAAGAAAGTAAATCAAGGTTAGCAGGAAGTTAGGATGAACAGGGATGTGTAACAACCCTGACACAGTAAGCCCACCTTAAAAGAACATAGTGCTTAGAAAGGCTAGAAGTGATTAAATGTTGTGTCAACGGAGTTTCTCATGCCTAATGTTTAAATCTGTACTTGAACATGACGCAATGAGTACCGCTGACGTGCATTCGGTAACAACCAAAGAGGAAGTAACTCCTGGGTAATTATTGTTATCAGCTTGGTTTGTATGATTGTCTGTTTGAAAAACTACTAACACAATTATCATGGAACTTATTGGAAGGGTTAAACATGGGTCAAGGGCGCCCCCATTACATTTTGGATTGCCAATGTATAATTGCCAATTATTTTTTTCACTGTCATTACAAGGGGCATTTGTGCAGCATTCATGTGGTTTCAGAAGAATTGGAAAAAAGAGATTCTACCTAACAAAATTCACTTGAACGCCCCCTCAAGTCGAAAAAAAACGTAAAAAGTCGTAAAAAACCTAACTTAATGTTCTGAGTAATAAAAATTACGACTTAAGGTTCATGAAAATATCCAAGTCAGAAGAACTGCTTTATGAACTGCATGTAGAGTTTGAAATGTGTTCCCTTTGCATTCACTTCAGTATAGGCAGTAAGAAAACTAACAAATACATTGATACTGGGGTTTTTGGTTATCATGACAAACGTTATTCATATTCATTTTGAAGTGATGCCCACTGCCAAGTACTTCTAACAATATTACAACAGCAATGAAACCTCATTGATAACATATTCTGTGCATTTCTGGGCCTAACCATGCTGAGACTGCAGATAGTATTGTTATTAATGGAAAATTGCTTCTCTCAGTCAACTGGCTGTTCGCCTCTCTACTGAGTGCCTGTACTGTAGGAGATGCTTAGAATGCTATGTTGAGTGGTATGTGTGCGTGTTTGAGACGTTTTGAAAGTAGAAAACACTTCATCAAGGAACTTCATACAATATAATGACCGGCAAACAATGAAAACTCTATTGTGTAAACCATACAGACAGCATATGCTGTTGTATACATGTATATTTTTTGGCTCTTAGCATTTTTGCTTGAAGGTGTTTGATACTAAAATCCTCCTCTTGATGTCTGTGCTTTCTGTTTACCTTTATGATTTTAGCGGCTCTTTGCTTTGCTTATTCACAATCTCACGCTGCCAGGTAAACAAACGAGCACCTTGCAGTGTGCCTTTGTGTGTGTGTGTGTGTGTGTGTGTGTGTGTGTGTGCGTGTATGTGTACGTGCGCACGCACACCTTTTTCTTGTGTACAGACGAAACCGTAAGTAATTAATCTACTCAAGCGTATGAGCAGCGGGGCAGAGAAAATTGCTTTGCATACCATTTATCACACACGAATATCACAACACAGCTAGATATGAAACAGATATAATTTACCATGCTTGCACACTGACGATAATGACTTTCTGAATGTGTCAATATTTGGCAGAGTCAGAATGAGAAAGGCAAACTATCAAAATGTCAAAATTAAGTATAAATTGCTTCTTTCAGACGAGGGCTCTTGGAAAATTACAAGGTTAGAGCTCAATAGAGATAAAGCAGGAAGGCACATACCTCTATTTGCTCCAGAGTGTCTTGCAGTTTGGAATTCAATTCGCTGTTAGGAAAAAAAGGAGATTGTTGAGGGTTAGTTCCTCAATTCTGAAGCAGAAAATATCAAATGTCATATCAAATTCTTATTAAAAAGTAGGTCAGAAATGATTGGCTTGGTCAATAATGTAAAATATGATTTAAAAAATTAAGAAATTAATGAAAAATGCCCATTCACAGTTCCTGGAGTCAGAGAACATTTATCAAATTTCTTAGTTTCTCAGTTAAACATTCTCGATTTCCAGTGTACAGAAGAGGATTAGGGCCAGGTAGGACAAAAAAATGAGGAGGAAAAACAATACATTTAATTTATGTCTAAAAAAATCACATATAATACATAAAAGCATTTTCAAAAACAATTGTTGTTATAGCTACTACAGAGAACAGCTCTTTTATGTGTCGGGGGATTTAAGTTCTACTACACCCTTAAATATTGTGGTTAATGCTCATTTTATGACATTGATGAAAATCAGGTTTTAGCTTGCAGTAACTCTTCGGATAGACACAGTTTCTCTAAAACAATCTTCCTCTGATGACTTATTGACACGTAACAACCAATCTGTGAATATCTTAACAACTTTACAGAACAAAAAAACTTAACTTTATTCTCGTCAATTCAACTTTTTTCTCAAACTGCATCATGAAAAAATAAAAATTCCTCCTCCATTATTTTTTTTCTCCTACCTGGCCCCAATCCTCTTCCGTACCATAGTGACATAAAATACAGGCAAATTACATATTCTGATATTTGTTGAGTTATTATTTTAGGAACAACAAAATGGCACAGTTTATATTTCCAAATGAACAAAATCCTTTAAAAGAGAGACACTTTATCAACAAGCTGCAGCCATGAGTCACAATCCTCCTCTTCAAAAAACAAGCAGGGCAAAAAGGAAGCACAACTATAATTGATGGATTTTCCAACTAATTATAAGGAAACATGAGTTGTGTTGCACGTTTCTATTATTATTTTTTTTATTTTTACTTCGGGATCTGCTGTATAATTTATGTATCTGTATCTTATGTATCTGTGTCTGTGCACGTACCCAACTATCACAGATACAAAACGCCTACGCATCTTTGCAGTGTGCTCAGATTTAGCCTTTTTACTGGGAAATGTTTTCATCTCAAAGCTGCAAAGTAGCAACAGAAATCACGACTATTTTGTCCGCCCAAAGACACCAATTCAATTCCCTTGTGACCAGCTGAACTGCGTCCATTCATACTCATCCTCTGTTCCACCATCTCTGTCCCTGCTTTGCTTGGGGTCTTTTTCAGGTCAGCCTGCACTTATGTTGTGCCTTGTGAGACCGCAGTCGCCCAGGGGAGAGAGTGTCCTTAACAAATTGCTAATTAAGCATCTTAGGTTCAGTTGGGTGAGGAGAGAGGAGTGAGGAGAGTGAGGGGGAGGGAGAGAGAAACTGAGGAGACTGCAGATTGAGTCTCGCAGGTCGTTTTTTAAAACCAGGTAACAAAATGAGCATGCCATTTCACAATTTGGCACTGTAAGCCTTTTTTTTTACCTGCAACCAGCACTTCTATAGGTCGCTCTGTCGGTTGGTCTGTCAATAAAAAAATTCTCACCTTCAAATGATGCTGGCTGATATTTGGCATGGTGGTCGAGTATGTTTTTGGGAAGTTGTGTGTTCATGTGGACTATTATAAAAAGGTGAATTAAGCTGCGTTCACACTGCCATGGCAACCACCTTGATAACCTCCTACCTGCAATAAAAAAGCAGTCTGCACACATCATTATAAATACATGTACAGATCACTGTTGTAGAAAATACTGTAGTTTTGTTGAATTTAGGCTACAAACACTAATCTAGGTTTAGGGTGAAAAACTTCCTGGTAAGGATGTTATATAAGACAGTTTAAACAGTAAGTAAATGAATGTAAATGTGACTACTGGAAGTGACATAGTTACCGAAAAACCTGATGCACAGTTTTGTTTTCACCACGAACGCCGTTCACCTGCGTGAAAGTCCTGGGTTTGTTTGACCCATCCACCTCCCTTCTTTCTAACCCTAACCGCAACTTTGGTGCTTTTTGAATTTTTTATTTAACCTTTATTTACACCGGTAATCTCATTGCAACAAGGGGTCTCATTCTCAAGGGATGACATATGGGGTATAGTTTTTGAAGGGAGACCAGTCTGAACTATCACACTCTAACTGAATCCAATGAATTGGTAACCACCGCAGCAATGAGAAACACCAGACATCAAGTTAGCGTCAGCATCCTCTGTGGAAACTACAACTGGAAGACAATATAAAGAATATAGGCAAAGAAAGTCAGCTGGCTCAACTACAGAGGGGTGAGTGGATCAATATCAGGTCCTGGCTCCTGAAGAAATGCGTCTAAATGTCCATATGCAAGGCCCAGGAGAGTCCTAAACAAAGGCTTCAAGCTCTGGCAGCAACACTGAGGAGATACACCAGAGGAGCAGAGGCCAACAGGATAAATGCCCTGTTCTTTCTTTTGTACTCCCACGCTGCAGTGTGGTAGAGTAACAGAAGCTAAACTACAAACTGAACAGTACTGGAAGAGCATATGAGAGGAAAGAAACACCCCACAAGACCATTGCTCAGAGGCTAGCACACCTGAGAGTAAGGCGGGCCGATGCAATTTCCTCGAACAAGAGCCAGTGACAGCATGGCAGACATTTCTTTTAAATAAACACTCTGAAATGTGAATTTAATTCACTCTCTTTATCTACGTAGGATCCCAACCTTGGCATTAACCTTCTAATCTCACTCTTTGAAAGACAGCAAATAAGCGTATTTCCTAAAATGTCAAACTATTCCTTTAACATATAGCAGAACACATGAATAGTTAATAACAGCTGTTACCCGTTATAATCACTATGCTATTAGCATTAGCATAGGCATTAGCGAAGTCTAAAACTGGACTGGAAACCCAAGCAGAACACCCAATGCCACACACATGAATCCTCGAATGCATGGTGCAACACAAAGCAAACAAACCACGTTGATTTTTAAGAACTCTCTGCGCTTTTGAAGAAGAACTCAAAAGGTCAACCCAAAGACAACAACCCAGGTGACTAATTCCATTGATATGTTTCTAAATCACACTGTCCAGTGAGTGTTCATGTGAGTACAGACGCAGCTCTTCCCACACACTGGCACTCTTCCATGATCAGACAGAATGCATAAATACCAGATGAGGAGAGAAACTTAATTAACAATCTGTTCCCTGCAGGGAACATAAGGATTGGAACAGAGTTACGTGGGTTTTTTTTATCCCGTTTTCAATTATCACTGGCAATAGATGTCCACGGGGCCTTGAGGCAAGCCCCTCCACAGTGACTGCTGACTTGCTAAATTGGCAGTGGTGACTCCTGTGCTTCAAGGGTCCTGCAGGATGCTCAGATGTTGTTGGAAGGCCTTTTTTGCTGTAGTCATGATAGCCACTGTAACAAGGCAGTCGGAGAGGCAACAAACTGGCAGAGGAAGGGCTTCAAAGTATGAAACATAGCGAGAAGGGACAACATCAACGATAATTACCTAAGTGATAACGCAGAGGAGGCTAGGAGGAACTTAGAGGAGCTTTTGATATTCACAGCAGATGTGAATATGTATTTGTTACTACAGATATGCAGCAATATGTTATAATCTTCAAGGTTTATTCAGAGTGTGACACTGTTTTTTTAATTAATGCTAGCCCAATAATATAAGCTGTGATCAGTGTGTCTGATGATTCAGTCCAGTAACTTACATAAACATCCAATTAAATTAAAACATTTGGGAAGCAGATAATTTCTGACTAAAGCAGGTTTGCTGGTGAATTTACTGTCAACCAACTTAATTGGTGCTCATCACGAAAAGACTGCAGCTCCAAAAAAAACAAAAAATAGAAATGTTCAGCATCTTGTTTCTTCCAAGCATACAAAAATAACAGAACAAGTGGCAGACTAATGCACCGTGTTCCAGCTGAATTTGTACCCTACGTGTGAAACCCTGAAACAACATGTTGTTCAGAACAAACTAACTCACCCAACTTTGGATATATCTGAAGACTCTGCTGTTGTTACGAGTGCTGGGAGGCTTTAATCATTGTTTTTAAAGTGCTGCATGTAAACAAAAATCCAACTGACACACTAATACAGCTGATAAATCAGCACTGGCACAAAATCATGCAGCCTACAGAAGTAAATATACCCAAAGACAAGGCGGAAGGCCGTGGTTCTGAATAAATTGATGAACTGCTGCAGTGCTTGCGGTGTCATGTTGGGCAGCCTGCACAATATTGTTTGTGTCTGAGACAAAGAAATTAACGGAGCAACCCTCTGCCCTTCTTCTTACACTTTGCTCCTCTTAAACATGCAGCTGACCCGCTTGTACTTGGAATAGATTAGAATAAGAAACACCCGCACAAACCAGCTCGCTCAATACTAAGACAGTGATTAGCCGGATCTGGAGCAACTTAACCCAGAATAACCCTGAGACAATTTCTATGACAAAATAAGTAATGTGTTCTGAGTCAATGTAAGAGTTTATCTTTAGTGGTTCTTGTTTTGTTGTAGCAAAAAAAAATACTAACAAAGTGACAAGTTGTGCAATTCTGTTCTTGAAATCCTTGAAATCCTTCATTTGTGGCACAGAATTGAGATCATTATTTTAATTTACAACAGTAGTTTTGTAAAAACTCAGTTGAGGTTTGGTAGATGGAAGGCTAAAAAGCATTTATGTTATGGATTTTTATATTTTTGGAAAGTCTACCAAGCCGTTCTTAAAGGTTTGCTGTGCAGGATTTTCGGGAAAAAAACAACAACTGTATAGACTTATCACTAGAAGTGTGCAAGAGAGTATTAGGAGAGACCGTGCACTCTGACTGGTTGTTTTCTCTTTTCTTTGAATTTTGCAGTTTTCAGGGCATTTCTAGTGCCGCAAAAATGGAAATATAGTGAGACAAAGCAAACAAAGCTCTTCCATAACGAGTTAATTTGGGGTTTGCTTTCACTTTCATTGACCTTGGCAGTATGCAATATCAAATTTGACAGTTTGAAACTATTCCTGCATGTTAAACCTTGAAAAAATGTTTACACGCATGTGTTTGATTGTATTACTGCCATACAAAAATAAATGTATTTTCCCATTTACTTTTGTGAGTTGCATAACACTACAGAGAAGCTATAACCTAGTTTATACCTCTGTTGTTCTAATGCACCAGAGTTCACAGTTGAAGAACACTGTCCTGAGATTTGTGGGCCTTAAGCTGCCCAACAGCTGCCAATGTGGACCGCCTGATGAAAATGGATCTAGACAGAGCATGAGGCTGTGTAAGTGCCTTCTTGGGGAAACAATATTGACTTTTAAAGGGTTGTAGCCAGGGACAAAGGAAGGGCAGGCATGACACAAAGCCTCCATGTAGCACATTCAGCAGTGCATGGAAAAAGCAGAGCTACAAGGTTAAATCAAAGCGCAGCAGACCGGCAACTAGCTGCTCAGGGGAGGGCGATGCCGCGGTCAGGGTTCTAGCAATTTTGGGCAGAGAGCTGAAGTATAATGTGCATGCTAATGCAAAGCGTAACAGATGTGTGATCAATTTACAAATGCTAAAAACTACTACATTCAGGAGGCCATATTAGCATAATGGAAAGGAATGCAAAGGTGAAGAGGGCAATCGAATTTCTATCCAGCTGCCACGGACACATTTGATTACACATCCAGACGGCGAGTGAATACAGTGATAGTGACGGTTATAAAAAATTTCAGTGCTTCTTTTTATGATAATCACAGTCACATTCCCTCACTGACACGCTGGCTGCTGCAGGGTGGTATCACTGGTGGAAAATTGTGAATGACTCTATTCAGTACAGCACCATCCCGGCATATACCAGGAGCATCACCGTCATGGACATGCAACGCCATGAATGGTAATTTAATGACACAAACAAAAGTGATATTTGCACAAATAAACAGCAGCTGCAAGTGAGGAGGAACAGTGGGAGGAATTTTTCACACCCGTCTCCTGTGCAAAATGTTACTATACTCATCAGCAGTTCCCAGCAGTTTGTTATTGTACAATAATCTTCATAAACAGACATCTGCATATGAATGCAAAATGTCTACACAACGGAACAAGATTTTGATATCGTTCTTGTTTCTGTTTGAAATTCGAGCAGTAGTGACCAATCACGTTTGAGCAGGCTTTGTTTGCATGCGGAGAAACAAACACATTGGCTGCAATGCAATCTTGGAACCCATCCACTATCATCTAACGACAATTTAGCTTTTTTCTATCCATCCATTATCCTTAACAGGAGGGCTGAAGCCAATCCCAGCTGACAGGTCGCCAGACTAACACAGGGCAGACACATAGAGACAGACAACCATTCACACTCTCAATTTAGAGTCACCAATTAAACCTCAGCTGCATGTCTTTGGACTGTGGGAGGAAGCCGGAGGACCCAGAGAGAACCCACAGTGACACGGGTAGATCATGCAAACTTCACACAAAAGCAACCTGGTGTCGAACCGGCGACCATCTTGCTGTGAGGCGAGAGTCCTAACCACTCTGTGTAGCCAACTGTTTTCTAATCTATCCCTTTATAGAGAGATTAGATGAAATGTCAATGCAAATGGGACTGTATACAATAACCGGCGCACAGAGGAGGAAGTCTTGGACTTGACATATATTATCCAGATAACGGCAACAATTACTTCCACAGACCATAAATCTGTCAGTTAGTGTCTCAGTTAATCGATTTGTTGTTTGGGCTGAAAAATCCCAGAAAATTATGAAAATATACCAGTTTTCCCCAAAGCCCAGAATAACCTGAAATTTCTTGTTTTGTCCACAAGTAAAGATATTCAGTTTATTGTCAGAGTCGTAAAGAAACCAAAACAATTTTATATTTAATAAGCTGGAATCAGATCACTTCAACCTTTTTTCTTTAAAAAATATTTGAACCCATTTATTTGATTATCAAAATAGTTGGTGGTTAATTTAATAAGCCGGATGTCCTTTGGCTTCACTGCAACCTCAGAAATATCGGCTACTGCCTCAAGAGGCTGAATCGCTAGCTGACGAATAGACAAGCGGTTCCAAAATTGCTCACATGGCATTGTCACAGCCAGGTGAAGCGTTTAAATGTAGAGGTGCAGCTGCTCACTGTTGTTAAAAAAGGTCTACATCTGTGGGAGGAACTGTGCATTTACACAGAGTTCTCTTGACATGGAGCTCACTGTTATGTGACACCAGCGCTCACTACATATATAGACAAAGACACACTATCTATCTACTACTATATTTGGGCAGTCTGTGGCCTAGAGGTTAGGAATTGGGCTTGTAACTGGAGAGTCTAGGACTGAAGTACCCTTGAGCAAGGCACCTAAGCCCCCTGAACAGCTCCCCGGGCACAGTAATGTGCTGCCCACTGCTCCTTGCATGGTGTGGTCACTTGTGTGTAAAAAAGGATGGGTTAAATGCAGAGGTTGAATTTCCCCATTGAGGGATTAATAAAGTAATCTTCTTCTTCTTCTCTATGCAGTGCAATACAAAATAACAGCGGGAACACCGTGGCGTGCACTGTATTTGTGCTACGTTTGCAAGTATGGGGAGCAGCTAAAGATGCTCCCACACACCTCTTCGCAACATATCCTGTCCGAGAAGGCCAGCAATGACGTGCATCCTTGATAAAACCTTAATCAATACAGACAAAGGGGCACTGTAGCAACCGCCTACTGTCACAAATTGAGCACAATTACAGTAGAAATTAAAGGCACAGAGGAAATTGCCCGTCTGGTACTCAATGTGAATATACCCTTTACTTTCAAATCCCACTCTTATCTTAATTTGGAGGCATAGAGAAGAGGGTTATTTATCACAGCAGCGTTTGGGCATTATCACAATACAAATGGTTAAAAAGATCATTGTGTAGCCATAGTGGCTCACAGTTGATTCTCAGGTGTTCTTGCGTGTCTCTCATGTGCTTCTGATTTTGTCGGCTCATCTGTCTCTCTGTTGATGTGTTTTTCTATCTAACCATCTGCATAGCGTGACCAGCCAGCTGGCTGCCAGTCTTTCTTTGTATTGTAACTGGAAACCTTTCAATCCACACTGTTTTAGAAGTGAAGGCTTTCACAATATGAGATAAGTGATTATATGCTTTAATCTATGAAGATCAGAAACTTTCCATCCAAAATTTGGATAGAACAAGACATCACTCTATCAATCTGCTCATACTGTACCTGATGCAGCTGTAGTGTTTGAAGGTGCTGGCAGCCTTTTGACATTCCAGACAGAGCTGGATCGCACCTGGATAGTCTTCCTCCTAAAGGAACAGAGGAGTAAAGTCATTGAATGTATGAGAAACAGTACAGTACAGTCAAACTATTTTATAAATACGTAAAAGAGAAAACTCTGGATCAATCTGGATTAATGCAGTGATATATGTGTTTTTTTCCATGCATCAGTTTTGTTTGATCTTAAAAATGATTGTTCCTGCAGTTACTCTGCAGATAACCAAGGATTACACTCAGCAGTAGTCAAATCCATTCCATGTGCTACAGCTGACCTTCACAATAGATGGGCATTTGTGGGAGCATCTCCTGTTTGTGTGGGTTTGGCGTTCAATGCGGAATTCCCACTGATGTTTGACCTTTCAAGTCAATTATAAACATATCGCTGCATGTGTGTTGGTGTGTGTGTGTGTGTGTGTGTGTGTGTGTGTGTAGATGGGATCACAATACCTCGAGCATCTCGCTGAGTCTTACATCTGTTCTTTGCTGTGAGAGGAAGAATAACAAGAGGAAGACATGAAAACAGCATAAAATCACTAACAGGCTATAATATTACATTGTAGGTTATAAGTACCTTAATATTATTTACATGCTTTCTGGCTGTGACCACATTGGTAAAAAAAAAAATCAAATTATCTCAGCAAATAATTAAAAATGAGTATGTTTGATTAACTTTAATCTTAATTTTAAATCATGTGCGGAGGACCAGCTGCAATGATTATTGTAGACAATTTAACGGTATTTCAGGCAGAAACAGCTCAGGGGGGGGACTCCTGCAGTTTGTAGGTCAAATTCTGAAGGTGATCCAGAATAACACTGACAGGGAAATCAAATACTTCCCTCAGGACTACACATTAAATATATTAGGTTGCAGGTAAGAAAATAATGTTAAACCAACCTTAACAGTACAAAAATAACTGTGAAATTTGAGCACAGAAAGGTGTGTTTATTACCATAGACACAAAGTTTTACACAATTAATTAAAAGGATAGCTTGTAGACAACTGTTTGAGTTGTATACAGCGTTCAGTTAATTATACAGGTATCACACTGAATGCTGGAAAAAATCTGTGTAGGTCATGACACTCATCCTGAAAGGAATTAATTTTGCTTTGAAACCAAATCAGAATAACAATCCATGCAGGCCTCAAGGGCCCGATAAAAAGCAGGCAGTTACTAGGGACAAAGTGATCTTTTTTTTAAGGTAGGTCAGAGGTCAGTAAATAGATTAAATAAGGTATAGATAATGGGAGAGATTAGAAAAAGATTAGGGGTAGATTAGAAATAGAAATAGAAATTAGATATAGATGAGGGGAAATATTAGAAATAGATAAGGGGAGAAAACAGAAATAGGTAAAGGGAGATTTTAGAAATAGATAACAGGAGAGAATAGAAATGGATAAGGGGAGAGATTAGGTATAGATAATGGGAAAGATTAGAAATACATAAGGGGAGAAAATAATAATAGATAAGAGAAAAGTTTGGGAATAGATAAGGGGAGAAAAATAGAAATAGATAAGGCGAGAGATTAAAAAACAAATAAGGGGAGAGATTACAAATAGATAAGAAGAGAGAAAATAAATATATATGTGGAGAAAATAGAAATAGATAAGAGGCTAGATTAGAAATAGACATAAGAAATAGACATGGGTAAAGATTAGAAATAAATAAGGGGATAGATTAAAAATAAATAAGGGGAGAGATTAGAGGAAAAGATAAAGGGAGATATCAGAAATAGATAAGGGTAGATAATAGAAATAGATAAGGAGAGGGATCAGAAATAGATATGGGTAGATAATAGAAATAGATAAGGGGAGAGGTCAGAAATAGATAAGGGGAAGAATAGAAATAGATAAGGGTAGAGATTAGAAATAGATAAGGGGAAAGATTAGAAATAGATAAGGGGAGAGAATAAAATAGAGAAGGGGAAAGATTAGAAATAGATAAGGGGAGATAATAGAAATAGATAAGGGGAAAGATTAGAAATAGATAAGGGGAGAGAATAGAAATAGAGAAGGGGAGATAATACAAATTGATAGGGGGAAAAAATAGAAATAGATAAAAAAAGAGAGAAAACAAATAGATATGGAGAGAAAATAGAAACAGATAAGGGGAGAGTTTAGAAACACACACACATACATACAGACAGTAATACCATAACTGCTGGTCACTTCAGCTGTTAGAGAACTGTCGCTACAGCTGTCTGGTCTTTCTGGCAAAATGCTCATCTCCCTTTAAACTCCAACTAGTTGCAGTTTAGAACAAAATATTATATATTATATGTCAGTTATGTACGTTCACTTTACCAGCGTCTTGATGGTCCTCAGTGACTTCAGCAGGCCCGTCAGCAGTTGTCGTCTCCTCTGATTGGCCAACAAACCCAAGCTGGCTTCTGTGAACCCCTCCTTCGCCACGGTCAGTTGCCTTTACACAAGACATCACAGCACAGAGAGAATGAAGCATCAATATAGATTAATACTATTATGCTTAGCAGGCATTTAAAAGGACCAGTTGAACTCAGTAGTGAGGAGGGATGGTCTGTTACTGTTACTACTATACCATTTACCTGGAAATACATGTGCGAATATGTATGGTCTTGGTGTTTTAATGCAGAGGTTGCAGCACCAGAACTGCATTTTACTGAAAATTGCATGTTTTGACAAAGAGTATACGCTTTTCATATTTCAGGCCCACCAAAATGTGAAGCTGAGCATTCTGAATTAACAACACCAGAGACACAAATTATGATACCCGTCCTCAAATTTGCACAAAATGTTATATGGCTGAAGAAATTATTACACAACAATATACAGTAAACTATTACCACCCAAACGTTTTCGAAAAGTTTCTGACTTTATTTTTAAGGACAAACAAGACAGAATAATTTGTCATTTGTGACCATATTAACTGTCGGAGAATATATGAAGGCATGGAATGTTATCGCCGTTATGAGGAAAGCACTTAGTATGCAGATGCGGTTTGAATGGGCTATTTCATTTTGTGAATAGATGGTAGGAAATAGAACACTATTACCTCCTTGCATTAGTGCAAATGACTGCTGCCAGCTGCAGGTTGGTCTGTAAGGCCGTCACTCGCTCCAGTTCCTGTGAACAAGAAAGAAGTTAGTGGTAAAAACAAGACAAAGGAGCATATTGTTATCTATAAACATTGGGTAATGTTTCAGATCCCAGGAATTATTTACTATTTGGCGCTTAAACTGCTGAAATATCTATGAAGCGCTAAGAAACTGTCCTGTACTGTAGCTTTATTATAATGCTAAAGGATTGTAAAATCTGTAACACACAGATATTGTTCGACTGGTTCATTTACAGAGCTGTCAGTGGAATATGCCTGTAATAATACCAGCAAATGACTGCAAAGACACACACACATACGTTTATGAGAGCACTCTTCAGCGAGATGCATCCTGCTGTGAGCATTTTATGACAGATATTATACATGATCATTACATTATGGTAAGGCATGCATTATCAGCGCCAGAATATAATACAGCTCGGGAGAACAACGTCCAAAAGCCCACAGAAAATCAGAGAAAGGTTTTTTTCTTCAGAGCTTTGACATTAAGAAAAGGATCAATGAGCACTTTGCTCTGAGAGTTCAGTTATTATGCCACTTCAGTGACCTCGGCGAAGAACAAACACTCCCTCAGCCAAAAGCAGGGCCGAGGGAGAAATTGCATCGTTATTATATCTTCGATCTTTTTTTCTTCCTTTTTTGGTTTTTATTTTCTTGATCTGCCAGATGTCGAGCCTGAGGTGGGAGATGCTCGTTTCAAAAACACTGCCCTCGTAACACTGTCAGACATAAAACAAACTTTTGTCAAAAGAATACGGTCTGGGGAAATTCATTTTCAATGGTAATAAAACCAACACCAACAACAACAAGCGGCATTAAAGAGGCACTTCAGCTGTGGGTACGAGATCAAAGATCCCATTCACACCAATCTGCCCTCATGATCTCAAGTGCTGACGAAGACCTTGACAAGTCTTTACAAGGGTTGTTTCAATAGCCGGGCTTTTCTCTGAGGGGACATGTAACATGCGACTCTTATGACTCCTGAAATTGGAACTGTTAGACAACATCAGAGATACTAATGCTCCCATGAAAATATTTGAGAAAGCTTTTGGCTAAAATGTCAAACCATTTACAGCTTTATTTACTTTAAATTATGTTTTTTTATATTATTAGACTACGTTCACTTTGCTTGTGTTGAAGGAATAGTTCAACAGTAGCTATAAAGTTTGCAAATTAACATGTTATATCGTTGACTTTATCCCATTAAACCATGACTTGTCATTTTTAGACTTGGCTTTCACAGTGTGTACACCTTGTTTCCAATGTTTATGCTACACTAAGCTGGGGCTGGGCAATACAGACCAAAAGTCAAAGCTATATATGACATATCACAAGTAGTTTTATTGAAACCGTTTATTAAAGTGAACATAAATACTGTTTAACATCAGTTTAACAGCTACTTTAACAGCAACTTTTTTTTTTTTTTTTTTTTTTTTAATCAAAGCTCCATAAAGTGAGCATTTAAATAAAAAATATCTTAAATAAAAATAGCCTATGAAATTAAATAGGTAAATCTTTTCCTGAAATAAATACATTTATATGAGAAAAGAATAGTGAACATTACAAAAGAACTAAATATGACCCTAGTAAGCACAGCATTTATATATAAAGAAAGAAAAACAATTGAACTATATCGATATATGTGATGGTCTAATTCCATATCACATTTAAAAATATATCAATATATATTTTTATATTGATATATTGCCCAGCCCTACGCTAAGCTAAGCTAAGCTAACCAGCTGCTGGCGGCTGCTATATCTGTGGAGTTTAAAGATAAGAATGGTATCAGTATCTTCATCTGACTCAAGAAAGCTAAGCCAAGTATGTTCATGTTAAAATGATCACATTAATGCTTTTGTAAATCAAATACTACCCAAACATCAACAGCTCTAGAACACAGAAATCTTTCTTAATTTAGTTCATCAGCACCGGTTAGAAGATTTAATTAATACATAAGTGTACCACGGTGGCCTCGGTACACTCAAGCGTACATTAAAATGTGTCCTCAAAAAATGCTGATTCGCTCTTTGCAGCAGATACTGGTTGGGACTGGCTGATTCAAGTCGATCTAAACAATAATTTAGAGTCTGAATCCAACAGACTGATTCATATACTGGGAGCAGTGCAGCCACATCTTCAGCAGCCACGCCACTACAACTGTAAAACTTTACTATGTCTCCACTTAGCAATAGTAGGAATTTCACCAAATAGTAGACATCAACGTTCGTTATCAGTCTCAAAGCAAAACTCCTGACTATGAAAGTGATAAAAGTATGTATATCAATGTATAGTACATTTCATTTATACTGTGTATGGAGTCAACCCAAACAACTGTGGTCAATTATTTAAGGTAAGACTATTTGATGGAATCTTTAAGGCTACTTTGAGGACTGAACAAAAGCCTAGCTACTGCTTTTAACAACCCAAGTCTGTTTGATTAAAGTTTTCCTCCGGCAAGTGCTAAGGAATAGTGTCCCCTAGTAATCCCTCTGTGCCTTTAAAATTATCCCTTCTTCTTTTCATTTATTTTAAGTCGTGCAAGCAATGTCTTTTAACCCTTTTTGTTTCTTTCACCTTTGTCAATCCTGTATTTTATTGCACTTTGTGAACTTTTATGTGAAGCACTTTGGTGTGGCTCAGCCATCTATAAATGCTCTATAGAAATAAATTTGACTTCGACTTTGGTATGTAGTCTGGGTTGCTT
The DNA here is from genome assembly GCF_030273125.1 of Centropristis striata. NCBI lineage: Eukaryota > Metazoa > Chordata > Actinopteri > Perciformes > Serranidae > Centropristis > Centropristis striata. The sequence continues at coordinate 15,810,949 of NC_081530.1, forward strand.
TCACAGTGCACAAATGTAAGTGTACGAAACATTTTTTTAATATATTTCAGGAGGGGCGTATATGAAGGCGGAGGGCTGGAAGTATACTAGCAGTATTATTTCTTTTTGGTTGAAAAGTTGACAGTGGAAAATGTGAACATGGAAATAAAGAAAGCAACATGGAGCCGAACACATCATGAAATATCACTGTCTACGTTTTTTTTTACCTCGACTCCGTACTGATATATGATGGACATGATTTCTTCTCCGGTTGATCTCAAATGATTTTATAAACATCATTCATTGTTTTTGTGGACTTTATTCAGCATCTCCATTCAGCTGTATGTGTTATTTGGCCCAGGTGTCAAGCAAACATCAGCAATCCGTTGCATTTCGGTTCATTTCCTGTAATTGGGTCAGATTACGTTTACAGTGCAATTGAACCACACTAGGGTTTGTTCGGAAATGGGCTGAGACCCCCTCTCGTAAGTGGTCTCAGACCAGTTGTTTTGGCACTAAAGTACAATTGGAACGTTCACAAGCAACCAAACTAACCATAACAAGGATTTAGCCACACCAGATTTTGATAGAAACTGAATAAGCCTTTAAGGGTGCTTTCACAACCCAAAGTTTAGAGTACCCACAAATCAAACTATGTCAGTTGTTTTCTTTCCTCGAAAATAGTCTAATAGAAAAAAATAAATTAATATTCTACAGGATCTTTTCCATAGCAGCCATATGTTTCTCACCTGTGCTTTAATAGAAAAAAAGAAGTCACTCTTAGGCTTTTGAACCTATTGACTGAGTTTCACTGGCTCTCACTCTATGATCCCCATTACCAACCCACAGGTAATACTGTACACAGCACTTGTGCAAACACTCAGACTGTGATGTAACGTGGAAACACACATGCATTCAATGCTGTGCACAAACCCACACAGGAAAAGACCAAAACAGCTTGAATACACAAATTCAGCCTCAAACAGAATCACACACTCAGACGCACACACTCAGCATGCTGAGAGCTCAGTATGTAGCCTGAGGCTCCAATTTGTTGTTATACCACTGCTCTGAGCCGCCTATCCCGTTTGTAAGCTACACTTAACCTGACAGACACAGGGCTAAATCAGCTCAGATTGAGGAACGGGGAAATACAGTAACTGTGCTCAGCGGTGGACTCGGACGATTGCTCAGTCTCTTTTAAGTAGATAAAAGAGGTTAAAAAGCTGGTCTGCATGACTGGGATGAGCCAGTGGAGAGAGGCTAAATTCCACTATATAACATACAAAAGGTATGCAGGTATACAAATATGTATGTACTGTAAACATACAGGAAATGTGAGTCTACTCGAAATAAACAGGGTGCTGGTGTGGGAAGTGAAGGTCAAAGAGGAGGAGATGTTTAGCTATGAGGGAGAGTTTTTTTTCCAGGCTTCTTTATTCATATATTCACAAAAGGGCCTCCTGGCAACCCTCCAGCACATTGACTATTCACTGCCCATACATTCTAATAATGCGGCTGTTTGGGATTCACAGACGGAGTATTTTACTTTCAGCATATGGTATGTTAATGTCAATAGTCTGCAGTCTTGTCCAGGGCATACCAAGTGCCAGCTGGAATCTTCTCCAGCCCCCTGCGACCCTGAATAAGATAATCTTTTATGGATGGATAAACGGACAGGCGACAGGCGGATGTTTGTATCTCCAAATTCCCAAATGTTTGCTTTAAGGGAAAATGACCCTCCCCGCACAGCTCTACACATACTAACAACCCTGTTTCCTCCCCAGTGAAACAGCCGAAACACCCCGGTGTAATTGTCAGATATGACCACTAAATTACCAATCTCTTTCAAAGGGGGCAACCAAGGCAACACAACCAAAAGGCACCAGCAGTGACTGTGACGAATAAGTGTTTTTAGCGGAAAATAATTGAATACAAGTCCAAGCCGATTCCAGTGGTTTTGATTGACCTAGTCCAGGCTACCTGCTGTTAATTAATTTCAACTTGGACTCCAAGAAGGCAATCTTTCTTTCCTGACAAGTCTAATGGCTCCTACACACCACACAACTTTCAAAGTCATCAGATTGCTGTACTGATCACATTACACAACTGTCTGTCTAATAATGGGTTATCTTGAAGTTGTTGTGGTTTGCACATTACACGGGTGATTGACGACACGCATTACAAAACATTTTAACAGAAGTCTGTCTGGTCTCAACAGTACATTTATGCAGGATCCCATGTAAGACAGGTTATTTGGTACAAAAATGAATGTTGCAAAATATCAAGTGATGCGGGTTGTATATATGTGTTGAACTGCAGCAAAAAAAAACAAGGAAGAAAAAGTAAGGAATATGGAGGAGAGAGTGGTTGAGGAGCCTCGGGGAAGCAAGTATTGTCTGTTCTGCTTGCAGGTGTGTCTTGTTTTATCCGGAGCGCTAAGTGAGCAATTATCTTTTAAATTGTCTCCTTTTTATTGATTGAGCAATTTAACTTGTTACATCTGTAAACTTGAGGATATAATTAAAAATGCAGAGGTATGACAATGGAAAAAAAAAAGAGCAGCAATATGTGGGCAACGTAAGACTCAAGCTCTAGCCTCCGTATAACCTTCCACGTGAAGAAGCCCGATCTCACTTTTGACCCTCTTCCGAGCGCGTGTGTCGCTTGAGGGCAGCAACTGCGATCAGACACAGGGCCGACAGAAGGAAGGTTAGTCGCTACATGGCTATGACTCACATCCGACGCTTAGTGGGCCATCATTTCAGGCGCTGAGGCATGAGAGTGTGTGTCGGCACAATTTATGTGTCCACCGATGTGTTATACACAGAACACAAGCACTTGGGAAGAAGTGGCATTGTGCCTCGTGGCTGTGTTTCTGCAGCAGTATGTGTTTCTGTGTATGTTTGATAAAATATCATCCACAAGAGATAAGAAGCCCTGGGAAAGAAAGCCTGGTGGAGAAATTGATGAAACATGTGGTGAACAGAACAGGGTAGAGAAATTTTGCCAGATGGTATATAGGCTGCTTTACAATTCTGCAAATCAAAAGACAAGCACCGGTTTGGTCTATTTTCATTTTGGTTTGTCGGAATGGTTGGAAATGGTGTACTGGAACTCTGTCCTTCCTCTCATTGTGACATTAATGCGGTGGATGTAGAAACTGAAGTGCTCTCTGAACTCCATGGGGCATTTGTAGACCAAGTGAACGAGGGCTGAGATGGGTCAATGGAACTGCCCCCAAAATCCCGGCAACGTTTGCTAATAAGCCCGGCTGTCATTTTGACTGTGCAGAGTCACAGGGAGGGTCATAGAAATAATGATCAATTTGCTATTCATAGACCGACCTTCAGGAGCCTTAACAATGATGGTAATTTCACTGCATTTTCACTACATACCAAAATGTGTCCAAGCTGTCAGTCATCCACTGTGTCTCACTGGGATCAAGGCTTCTCTGACTAGACACTAATTCAACATACTCTACCAAACTAAAGTAGTATATCTGATGGGCCTTGTGGAGTGTAACAGCTAAATCAAACACATGAAAAGACACACACACAAATATACAAATTTAGGTTTTCAACATTTTCATCTCATGCCAAAAACACTTATTTTAAAGCCCACTTGATGGAGCTACAAATTAGATGAATTGCACACAGACAAAAACATGATGCTAGCTTCTGTAGCTGCTCCAGCATCTGTGGCGAGTTTCATTTACCAACTAAAGCGTAGATATCCATGATCATTAAACCTCCAAAAAAGGTGATAGAGTCGATTCAAACTACTCTTAACTCATGTTTTTGAGAGGGTCAAGAATGTTGCTACGGAGGAGCAACTAATCACCATGGTTCGATTTCAGCCAAAAGCCGAACTGAAACATCTTGGGGTTCAGATAGTTAAAGAATAAAACCAAGGTTGATACATCGGTTGGCTGAAATTTGCCTATTTTAAATATATCGGTATCTATCGTAGTGGCGTGTCCAATTTGCACTGATAAGAAAACTTTTTTACAGAATATAATGCAGAAAATGATGCCTGTGGTGATTTGGAAATGGTGTCGTCATCATCACGTTCGTCCAGTATTCCTCCATCCTAATGATGGCTGAAAAGCTACAACAAAAGCACAGTAAGGTGTGGGACTACTTCACAACTACTCAAAATATGGGGACGTAGTTCACAATGTAATGCATAGTATGTATGATGCATAATGCTGTTGAATACTCTGAAAGGTATTTTAGAAAGCAGCCTTATAAGTACCTTTGCAGTGTCATATTGGTGCACAATCTCCATGGAAAAGGTGTATTTTCATTCTAGTTTTAAAAATTATATCTACTGCTATTTTGGTAATAGGTGAATTTTCCCCCAGTAAAATCTGTATCGTGACATATCAACGGGGCCTTAAAAACAATTATTCTGATTCATCACTATAGCAAACGCGGTCACCTGTAATCTCTAGTCTAGCCCAAAAATAGACTGAATATCTTCTCACTTGATATGAAGACATCATCACACACACAGGTTCATTTCAGTTCATTGCAACTCCACTAAGCGATCAAAGGAGGGATTTTATAGACTCATTTTAATTCACAACCTTACTATGTTCTGAATAAAAACTAGATTATTTCATACTTTTCCTTATCCGCGGATTGAGTCAGATTTCCTATTGCCATGGTTACGGAAATTCCACCTTATTTCGAAAGCTGACACAGGAACGCATCCACTGACACCCTGATATCAAAACAACCTGATGTCCAATCGTAAGAATGAAAAAAAACAAATGGCAAATATAACAGATGTGTTTTTTTAGATGAGCAGCTGGGCCAACTTAAACGGTTGTTTAAGGTGGTCTTGAGATGACACTGGAAGCTTACCTTGACATAAGAGGGTTGTTTCTCCAGAATGAGATCAGCGACCTTTTTAGAAACCTATGGAGAGAGAGAGAAGGAGGGGATGAAAAATGTAACATAAAAAAAGAGTGAAAAGACAGTTTGATGTTCTTCCCAAATGCCACCCCACAAAAACAGCTTGGGCAGTGCAATCTTGCCATCAAGTATGGAGCGAGAATAACAATCACTGCTGTCTGTGTCTAAAGCGCAATAAAGCCGAAGCCTTTTAAAAGAGCATCTCCCTTTTTTTCTGTTTCATTTCATATTATGTCTGTCTCAATAGCATTACTCCTGCTTCTTTCAGAGAAGCCACTGTTCTCTCTGTTCCTATTGTGTTTTCCAATGTTCTCTCCTCTCCTTTGTGCCTTTTACCAAGTTGACTCACAGCTGAGGTGAAATTGTAATTAACTAAAGAGCATGTCGCTGCTTATGGCATCAAGCACGAGGTTCAGCATGGTCATGAGATCGGTATGACCCCCTGTTATGAGTGGAAAGGAAAAACCTGAAGAACACTCAGGGTCAATGGAAATGGAATGAATCGTAGCCTCCTCCACACTGAAGGACCTTATAAACGTCTTACAGATTGGAGAGGGAGCTAAGGTTAACACATAGTGATGACTCTCATTCAATACTTTTTCAGAACTATCTAAAAAGTTAAAGGATCATACGCTGTCTGTAGTCCTTTATTGCAACTCACTAGTGTCATTAGACTCTCCTTATCTGGTAAACGCAAGCTTTCGATTATGAATTTAAAGTCTTGAAACTGAAGCTAAATAAAGCCATTTCGCACGGATTTGCATCTGAAAATTTATAAAAACTGATTTGGGGTTTTATGAATGAATGTGGATGTTCCCCAAGAGGAAATAATATTCATAAGGACCTTGATTTCAGTTGTTTTCTGCCTGCGAAAATATGTTTGACGAACGAAATCCTTTGTTCCGAATGATGTCATAACTCCAGGTCATGGCTAGAGTAGCGAGCTTCCAAAACGGGTGAACATCTTTTCAACACCCAATTTTATACAGCACACACCACGGTGACTACCTCAAATAAAGGAAAATTTATAGTGAAGATGATAATGTAGCCGATATGCACTTGCTAACATTACATGTTGGTAACTGAACAGAGTTATACACAAGAGCTATGTGTGATGAGTTTATTTTTTGTGTAGTTATGTCCATTTATTGTCTCTACGTAAAAAAAGATTTTCTGCTAATATAAGTATTCTATTTTTACAGTTATATATTTTTATATTTATAATTTATGTATCTAACGGTCCAAAATGTTCATGTCCCATTAGTGCATTAACTATTTTCAAAAAAGACAAAAAGTGTTTCCATCAAGCTTTTGTCATGCAAATCTTCAAAATGTGCACAGAAATTTTCTGATGGAAACACTACTAGTGAAATACATGAATAATATGAAAATATATTCAGTACTATTCAGAAAAAGTGCCAGAAATTTGACAAGGAAACAAAAACAACAGTGTGAAATAGTGTTTGGAAAAAATGCCCAAGACACATCCTCAACCTTTCACAGAGCTACCCCCCAAAGCAGACCAGAACGCCACCCAATGGCAACCCACCGACTATAACATTTAACTTCTTATAAGGAGTGAAAGAGTCTAAACACATAATGGAAACCAAGCAGTGAGCAACCAAAACCCTCCCACCTGAGCCACAAGGCCAAAGTCATTAGTTCTCAGCTCACCCTCACATACACAAATGGAAGCTAATTTTGCAGCAATTGGGTTGCAAAGCGAGCACATGTAATATTTAGCAGATGGAGTAAATGGTGTCCAAAAGTAGTGACTGACAATGAACAATCATCAACTCAGACACACAAAAAGACAATGAATGTAATTTTTCTTGGTAGGGACACAAACCATGAGGGAGGGAAAAATGAGCGAAGTCACAGAAGACAGATGCTTTATACAGACTACATTCTACTGCTCACACACATCATCTATTTGAGTGAAAAAAGCCATCGAATACAAGCGTTGATAATAGAGATTTAATATGTTTGGACAGTTTGCTCATTAGCAAGAAGGCTGTAGACTATAGATATACATAGGCTTATAATAAATGTGTCTGAATGAGAACTTGTTTGCTACTTCGTGCAAGTGTTTACTGAGATGTATGAGGCAATTAGAGCTAAATTAGCTAGCACTAATTAGGGTTGGTGGCAGTGAAAAGTCTCAGACAGCTAAGAAATAGTGAAGGTCAGTCTTCCTGATTAAAAGAGCAGAGACAGAGTCAACAGTGAGTGTTTCTATTGGTAACACAGAGCAATGTAACCTGAATTCACTTTGAAGTGGTGTCTATTTTTTTAATGCAATGATGTCATCTCTTATGCTCCATTTTGACTCACACACAATACCTGAAACTTCCTCTGCACAGCAGGGCACCGTTTCAGCCTGGCTGAAAGACAGGAAGGCATTGGGCACACAGGCAGGGTTTAGCAAAGGTTGCATAAGCATTACTAACGTTGAAGAAAAAAGAAAAATGGAGCAGTGGGAGAGAATTCATTATTGCTGCAGGAGGGATAGTCATCTCTAGCTTTCAAGTTTCATTAAAAATTGAATATGTTCACCCAAGTTATCAACATTGCCTCTCTGCAGCCTACATTTCTGTGAAGAAATGTCACTTTAAGGTGGATGGGAAGGTAAAATGCACAGCTCATTGGTTGTACCTACAAAGGCAGCACACACTTTACATTAAAGAGCAAACAAAATTACGTATTTTTGTAGGCCAACCTGGAAGTAGCATCTCTGTGGGATCTCTTTAGAATTTGCCTGTGGGTAAATGGTAAATGGACTGCACTTATAGAGCGATTTTATCCAAAGCGCCTCACACTACAGACTGCACTCATTCACACACACACACACACATTCATATTGGTGGCAGAGGCTATCCTAAAAGATGCCACCTGCCACAGATGAACGCAGCATCGGGAGCCAATCCATTTTGCATTGGATTTTGGAGCATTGCAGAATATAAGATCTGTGGCAAACTCACGTTTCTGATGCTGAACACCACTTGTATGATGCAACCGACGAAATTAAAAAGCTAACATTACACTATAGCGAACTACGCAATGGTCACATGACTTAAACGTCACTGCCGTTATGCTTCAGATGTCTCCTACAAGCTAACCAGCTGTTTTGACAAGTTATTGAAACCATAGCCTAATAAATAGTTTATTAACCTAATCTACAATCTACAAGAGTTTGCAAAAGCTCTGAAAAACACCACTAGATGCTGTAAGGCAGACTAGTGAGAGATTTCCTGTCTGTGTTCGGCGTGATGATGTTTTATGTCCCTGACAACCATTGTAGTCTTATTTAGCCACTTGTTAGCAACCTCCTTTTTGTTTAGTAGTAGTGTTTAGTAATGTATTTTATGTTGTACAACAAAACGTGAATATCTCTTCAGCTTGTGTTAACCACAGACTTTATGTCAGGGATCTTACAACTAACTCATTCAAAATCGTCTCATTGAGTTTAAGAGGAATGACCCTAGGGTGCTAAAATGCTAACTTAGTTCCTGGTTTAAGAACTCATTCCAGTGGCGCCCATTAGGAATTGATTCATTTATATTAAGTATTACTGGTAATAATATAGCCGTTCAAATTTTGAAACAGATAAGGATTTAGATGACAAAAGGCAGTCCATAAATTCCACTTCTTTTATACAGTCCATGCTCTGGACCCTGACATTTTTTGTATGCGCTGAAGTCTCGCTGCACGAAAAGGTAACTGGCCCTGAGATGAGCCTCTGCAGGGGTGTGTCAAAGATGCCAATTAAGCTTGGATCCTGTGGTACAGAAACAAGGCAGTTCCTCTCTTCTCCAATACTACAGAAAGTCTTTTCTTCCCTACAGCAGATGACTCAGGAGAAGGGAAGGAAAAAAAGGGGTATTTATGTGTCAACACATCAGCTCATACCTCACAGCAGGAGGGAAGAAAGAGTAGCAAACAGAAGAACGAGGACATGCAGTACATACGGTACAGTACTGCATCTTTACTCAAACCCAAACCCTCTTCTACACAAACAGGCACGCACACATCTACGTCACGCTGCTTTACTGCCTCATCATCTGGCAGGAGGGCATGTCGTCACACAGCAGCCCCATGGTGAGAATCTGAAAGCACTATTATCACTTCTTGAGAGAGTTATGGTCTATTACACAGTGGTGCCTCTGTAGGCTTGTGTGTGTGGGTATGCATATATGTGTGCCGGCAAGTCAGTATGTGTCCAATATGAATGCACACATATAGGTTTGCCACCTACAGAGATGGTCTTTCCCTCAGCAGCAGCAGGAGATCGGCACTAGTTTGGTGAATCATAACACGTTCTCCATCATCCACATGTATGACTTCAAAATACAATAAAGGCATTTCAAAATATGTGTGATTGATTTTTGTTGCAGTAGAATGTCAAATGAATTCCGATTTTTTTCTATAAAAGTGAAAAATAAAAATTCAGCAGCCCCTTCAATCTGTGCTCTACAAGCATCTTTCAAACATTCTCTTTTTCAAATTTTTTATTTGCGGTAACATTGATTTTACTTTCGAACTGCCTATATTGAACCAAACCAAAGCAGAATTCAACCACACTGACTCCCTGTTATGGAAGCATGTTCTTTTGCTGATACAAAACAACACTTTATTCTAATTTATTGAGATGCACCCGTATGTGTATGTAATGTAACTTCCTCAACTCTTATGGTCATATTTTTGTGGAATTAGCATGCACAATTGCAATTTGATGATTGCCAGAAAGAAAGACAAGAAAACATAGCCTGTCAAAACAAATATAAACAAATTAAAAGAGGTATGCACTGAAGATATTTTACAAAAGCCTCAGGGCACTGAGGCAGACAAGCAGGTAGAGGGTCTGCTCATTTAGGCTCAGGCTTCCAGGTTTGTGTTGATGAGCTTGCTGAGAAACATAGCTGCAAATTTTCTGCCTGACAGCACACTGGACCAATTACCAGGCTTATTCCAATGAGGTGCCTTCCGGCTCACAGCCAGAGAGAGAGACAGAGAGAGGGTATGTGTGAGAGTACGTTTGTGTTCTCCTGGGCTTTACTAACTTGTAGGTCTTGCCATGCCACAGGCCACAACGTCTGGAGAATCGTCTCAACTACACCGACAGCTCTGTGGGCAAGTGCCAGAAACGTCAAAAGAAGGGACGTGGTGGAAGAGCGGCATGTATGAAAAAGAGGAGCCGTGGAGGGAATGGATGTGGCAAAGTACAAAAAAACAAAAGTAGAGCCGAGGGAGCGAAACAGGTGTGCGAAAGTAGAGAAGCTTGTCAGGAAAGAGAGTGAGTGGGCGAAATCTGCACTGGACTGTGAGGATTGAGGCTGCAGAGGGGAAAAGAGCTGCTTTCTCTACCACGTGTTTCTATAAATAGAGTTTGTTGACGGGCCAGCTCTCCAGTCTAAAACTGCAAGTACCTGACTGACCTCAGAATGACAGCCACTATGTAAATGGTCCTGCTGTGGCCACAAGTGGGAAACGTAGTCACTGACGTCAGAAGAGTCTACAATAAGATTGGGCACAAACTGGCTACTGGGTGCAGGTCCTTTTTGGCTAAAATGATTGCCCATCAACGAAACAAATCTTGGTGTTTAGGGGCGTCAACGTTCCTTTCTCACCTCACACACACTCAACATGTTGACTGGGTTGGAACACTGTAAGTTGTCAGGCATGCAGATAGGATCCTTGGGGTGCTGTGCAAATTGTAGGAGCCTGAGATTAACCGAGATAATGGAGCAAAGGCAGAAGCTCTAAGATTGTATCTACATTAAAACAGGTTTTGGGGGAATTATTTTACAGATGTATTAGTTTTGTCTGCAGAGTAAGCAAGTAAGTTTTAAGCTGTTTTAAATTACTGTTTTTTTCCTGAAAAGCTATTAAATAGAGTGGTAGCTGGAGAGGTGCTAGTCGATTCCAAGGCACAGCCAAGGTGCCTTAGAGCAAAGGAAAACCTTTTGTTTGATGGTTTGGACTTTGGGACCAATTACAGAAAGTAAAAGTAAAACAAGAAAAAAAAATGAGCAGGACAAGTCAGTTGGAAAATATATATATACATATATATATATATATATGTATATATATAAATAGGGACAACATGACAACATGGTGGCTGTCTGCAGTAAAGGTCTTACTTTTCACTACCTCTATGTAAAGCTGGGGACACACTACACAACTTCCACAGTCTTTACAGATTTTGAAAAGACTTGGAGTACACACTACATAACTAGTTTTTAGCAGATTTTTGATTTTTGATAGAAAATGTTTATTTTTTTACTTGTGACCTTCTGAGGTCAAAGTAAAATTACTTCTAGAAAAACAACAAATATAGCCTCTAATTATGTCTTGTACTATGGGAATCATGGGTAAAATCTGGCAAAAAGTGTGTCCACATCAAATACATTTTTCACAAAAGCAGTTTCTCTCATTTTAGGTAGTTCTTATCATGCTGATATATGCTCAAGGGTTCTTTTTTTTATTTTGGTTTTGATTAATTATTTGATACTAATAAATGGCAGTATAACGTAATGATTGACAGCTGTGATTAGTCGGGCGGGACCTAAATGCCATGGCTTCACCAGCACAATGGCAGCTCTTGTATCCAGGACATTTTGGCTTCATTTTTGTATAATGGGAGGAAGTGAAGCTGCATCATCCATTTTTATATTCAGTCTATGGAAAAAGTTATCACAAAAATTCAAGGAGGGTAAGAGAGAGAGGATATGAGAAGACAGGAGAAACCATCTACAAACCAATGAAATGCAAGTATAGGAAGATGCAGGTGTGTGTGTGTGTGTGTGTGTGTGTGTGTGTGTGTAGGAGATACTTACTGCTGCCTGTTGTCTCTTCAGCTTGTCTCTGTACTCCTCCAGCTCCTGCAGGTTCAGCTCAGGTGGTAGTTTCTATAATCACACACACAAACATACAATCTTGTTGTTTGTTTACAATACATCCTCCTACACAAGTGAAAGCACCAGAGACTTTTGCAGACACATCCGCAAACACATTCTGTAAGCTCTTCAAACTTCTGTACAGGTGCATGCTGCTTCAAAACATTCAGCATAGTAAAAAGTTCCTGCTTGGCGCATGTCAGACAGAGAAATATTCGAAGTAAAACTGTGGAAGTTCTGCTGCTCGGGGCCATATCAGGGATTTCATTTATCTTGAGAGAGCTAATCTTCATTCTCCAGCATCTTAATTTTTCTAAGATATCTCACTCGGCGTCAAAAAAACTTAAGCTGAGCTCACTGTGGATAGCTGTAGCTCTCCTTATTCAAAAAAACAAACAGAATTTGCTCAATAAATACACTTTGCCAGATCATAAGTAAGATTAGTCGAGAAGATGGGCGTTATTTAGTAAACAGAAAACAAACTCTGCTAAGGAAAGGAGATATTACAAATCCATGGCCCAAAGGATGATAGGTAATTACTTTCCCCTTGACTGAGAGTCTCATTTCAGATGGTGTAGCAATACCAAGATAAATCTAATGAGATTTCACACCCTTCCTCTGTTGAGCGGATGCAATCCATCAATCCAGACGTCGATGGTACGCATGCGGCTCAGCAGAAAGTGTAAGAAACAGCAGCTCAGGTAAGAAAGAGAGTTAACTCTGCCAGTCTGATGAGGTTCAACGCACAGGGAACCATATTTATTCACATTAGAAATGCAATATTTCCGTTATCAGAATTAGTGAAATGTGGTGGGTTTGATGGAGTTATTATTTTATGGACGGGCGTGGGAACTTAATAGTCTCTTGTTATCATTTTACAAGTGAGTGGCGCTAATTCAGTCGATAGCGTGCACGCTCGTTCATGTATACAGAGAGTATCTGACCTCCAGTTCGTGCTGCACCATGTCGAAGGAGTCGTTAGAGAAGTAGACCTCCTCGATGCTGTCGATCATCTCCTGCTCTGCCTGGGGGTCGATGGGCTGCTCCCTCAGCTCCCGCAACTCCTCCTGCATGAGGGCGAGACAGATAGAGACGGTGACAAATAGAGAGAGAATTAAAAGATGTCCTTGAAGTGTGCACTTTAGAAAGTTAAGACACGTCTGGGATAAGAACAGAAACAGGCCCAAACAGAGAATTACATCATTTCCTAAGTAATGAAAACGGCAAACAAATCCTCAGATACAAACATAAAAAAAAAATACTTCGAAACAGAGAAATAGGGTAATACAGAAAAAAGAGGAAAGATGCCAAGGCAAAGAACATTAAAGGGTATGTAGATAGGATTAAAGGCACAAGAGGTACACAAGAGTCTGAGGACACGGGCAAGGGTGAAGGACAAAGTGAAGAGAAGACAGAATAAAAATGAGGAAGAGAACATGAGGCAAGGAGAAGGAAAGATCAGGTGTAGTGGTGAAAACCTGAAGAAGAGAAGCGTTAATCGCAGAGTTTGGAGAGAAGATTACAGCTTGTTTCGTTGGACAGCTGTCATGGGAGATGGAGGGGAGCCTTGAGAGGAAAGACGAGAAGAAAGGAATGACCGAGAAAAAAAACTACAGGGATTCCCCTTCACAGCATCTCTGGGAAACATCAGAGCCTTATTGATTAACATGCTGTGTATCCGTCGAGGCTTATTGCTGCAGCTCCTTTTAGATGAAGGGTTTTAAGCCAGCATTCCCAAGGAGCCGAGATATAGCCTAGTCACGGGTCAATAACATAAGTGGTTGGTTAGCAGTATACAGCAGGAAAAGCAGAACAAGACTCAAGACTGTTTTCCAAATCACTTCCTATTTGTTGAACCATTTTATTTGAGAATTCTCCCACATTCCTGGGTAGAATTCATGGTCTTTATAGTGTGCTTAAAAAATTCCAAACAAAGCAAACAAAGATTCCATGGCAATGCATCACACTTTTATGCAGGAAATGAATGCAAAAATTACCAGTGTGCCACCTGTCAGTGATAATGCAAAGTTAGAATGATTCAGAAGTGTCCAAAGCTTTAAGTAGCTTTAATAAGGCTTCATTCAACCCGCCCACCCTTCATTACTTCATTACCATTTTTGGATTAGCTGTTATTTTTTATAACTGACCTTAACCAAGTGGTTTTGTGGCCAAACTAGTTCTGTGTCACAACATAATAAATGAGTTTAAAACAGCTACTGTTTTGAAATAGAAATCGTTATTTTGAAGGATATCATATAAACCATCTATGCTGCATTTTTTTGTAAGAAATCATAAGATGTTGCAGACCTTTACAATGGCTCTTTAGAAACCAATAAGTGACCTACACTCATGTTTTATACAGTCTGATGAGAAGAAACTCAGGGGATCACCAAAGTAATTAATCCACGGGGGAACATGAATATGTCTACAAAATTCAAAGGCAATCCATCCAACAGTAACTGAGATATTTCAGTTTCCGACCAACTTACTGACCATAAACGCCATCCCTGGACTCACAGAAAAACATCATACATTTTTAGTAGCTAAATATTAAATTACATCTCATATAAAGAGAACAACTCATGCTAAAAGGGTTCACTTTATACCCTGAGTGAAAATGCTTCATTTGGGGTAATGCTAAGTCTAACAGCACATTAAAGCCCAATGGCACTAAAATTAGACCACAGACTGGAAGAAGGTAAACCAGGATGTGGTATTATAGGATAAATGTGATCTATTCACCCCCTATGCATCCATATTCTACTCGGATATACATATAGGCATTTCTATCAAAGATTTGCACACGTCCTATCATATAGACTTCAGATAGAAGACACTGATCAAGAAAACCCTGTTACACACCCGTCTAAGCACAAATATTTTCTCCAGCTACTATCAGCAAAAAGCATGCAGCAAGTCGATGAAGTGTGTCAGCCATGTAACTGAATCTGCCTCTGTGGGTGAGAGTGCTGAGTGACATTTATATTCTGCGAGTCATTTAAATGTTTGCAGTAAAATACAGACCCATTTAAATCAATTACAAACAGAAACACTGTAATATACCGTATATACATTTTATACAAGGCAACTGGGAGGGTGTTAATAAAGAATTTGAATGTGTGCATGAGCTGTGTGTTTGCAATGCACAGTCCTCCAGGCGAGTGTGTGTGCTGCCATGTTTGAATCAGGTAAGGGAGTGAGCAAAGGCCCCGGGGGAAATGTGTGGGTGAGTGTGTGAGATTGGAAAGGAGGGGTGGAGGTAGGAGATCACGCTCTGCCATCAAAAGGGGTGGGTGGTAAATCAGCTCAAATGAGAAGGAAAGCGGAGAAGGGGAGGGGAGGGGATGAGGGGGATGACTCATTGGTAGCAAAAGTTAGAGCGAAAAGAAAAAGAGAGAGGAATGAGCGAAACAAAAGACAATGATGTGAAGCCACTCCAGCGTGGTTAGAGCAATTCACCTCCTCTGTGTCACCTGTGTCTTTCTCCTCTCCCCCTCTCAGACTCCCACCTGCAGTGACGAACAAACTCTAAACATCTTTAAATGAATGGCTCCCCGAGAGGCTACCTCGGGTTAAATAATTCTCTTCCTTCCCTGCTGACGCGTGGGGCGCTAAACAAAACAGACGCCCCCTGTGTCCCACATGTGAAACCCAACATCAGCCGTTGTGAGGCTTTGATCAAATTTCACTTTGAAGGATGAGAGACAAATAATCCCCCCTCCCTTCCACAAATTAATGAAATTCTCATCTCGTTGCAGAAATTAGAAATCTATTTGCATCCAAAGTGCAGGACGTTCAACAAACGTTATCAAAGAATCAAAGTGCATACTCATCGGGGGGGCGCTGATTCAATGCAGAAAATCAAGCACTGAACAAAAAGGTGCTTAACAACACGGGGGCCATCGATAAAACGGTAGACTGAATAAACAAAAAAGGCAGGCTTATGAAAAATCCAGCGAGACATTAGAAGAGAAAGACGGTGGGCTGAGGAGACTGACAGGAGGGTCAATTATTTCCACTATGGAATCATTCATTAGATGAGCAAATCAAAACCTCCTCATTGTAATCAGCTTTGAATATTTATGCCAACTCAACTGGGTGCATACCCACATCTGCCCCTACAGAAGGGTTTAACACTGTTGTCTTCTGGGTAGGGTTGTCAAAAGTATCGATACTCAAAAAAGTATCGATACTAAAACATTGTATCTGGATACGATACTCATTTTAAAAAGTATTGATTGTTATTTATTGTTCCAATTGTTATTATTTGTTTTATTTATTTTTTACACTACCTCAGACCTGAAGCTTGTTATCATAGTTGCAGTTTCTTTTTATTTTAAATATTTAACCTGTGGTTCTGTTAATTTTTACATGTTGCATTTTTCTTGTTAATAAAAATATTTCTGTTAAATTTTGGGGTCTTTGTTTTTATCCTTGTGGTATCGAAAATGGTATCGAGTATCGAATATTTCGGTATCGAGTTGAAAATTTTAGTATCGTGACAACCCTACTTCTGGTTAGGACACAATCACGACCAATAGCAACATTCAGGCTGCAACACTGCTGTCAGCTGCAAGCTTAACAAGTAATAGTACTGAATTTAGTATGTGATTATATATCCTTAACAGTAATTTTGCACAAAAATCAGTTGTTCTCTACATCTGTGATGTCATGCAGTTGTGTGATATATGAGTGCATATGCAGGCCCTTGGGAGCATAATTAGCTGATTTCAGAAAAAAAAAAAACTTTTTGGGTCACTTGAGGCCATAACACATGTGAAGTGTCAAAGTGAGCTGTGATGCCCCTAAAGATAGCCTGTGTAAGCTAATGACAGATCATCAAACAAGCCCTCCACACAGAAAATACATACTGCACACTGGAGGCACTCAGCCAATCATATTCATCAGAAAATTTCAGGAGGTACTACATTTATGAGTACCGCTGCATTCAGCCTCTGTGAATTAATGCTTTTTGTGTGTGATGAGTGAACTGAGGATGACTCCTGCTGGTGGGAAATGGTAACTGCATGTACTTGAGCACTAATGGCAGGGTTATAGAGGAACTGCTGTTTGCCTCAGGGAAACTGAAGCCTCCAGGAAAAAACGATGTTTCTCTAAACAAAGATAAATAATATATTTTTTCATGTACCAGCTTGTTACAGAGCTTAACTAAAATTGTCAGAGTTTTTTTTTTTAATCAATTATTGATTAGATTATAAAATGTCAGAAATTAGAGAAGAAATGTCCGTCACCATTCCAAGGAACCCAAGATATTTGCTTTGTCTGACCAATAATCCAATATCTAGACATATTCAAATAATAAAAATGCATACAAAGACAGATTTGAGGAGTTGGACAGACAATAATCAATAATCTGCTTATTTTTACTGAATTGTTTTCTGGAAGCATTCATTTTTGGGTGTATAAAATGTCATAAAATGACCCCCCCAAAAATGTATCCACTCAAGTTTCTTACTATGATATAAAAATAGAGGAAAAAAAGCCGGCTATCTCCATAGTTTATAGGCTAAAAATAACTGTAAAAATAAATTGATTATCATAAATAGTTGCAACTTCTTTGTTATTGGTTGACTAAATGATTAGTTGACAATGCTTGTCGTTGCAGCTGTACATTGTTGCTTGAAATATACTTCATAAATCAAATAACTGTTTCAGCTTCTCTTATATTTGTGAAATAATCAGGACCAAGAAGCCATATTTGTAGCTGCATCGCTGTATCAGTTGGGGAATTTTCTGTGCCTCAGTTTCTATATAAATCCATCCACAAACTCCAACTGGTTCACTAGAACTCCCTCCACCTGTCACATCACTCCGGTACTACAGCAACTTCACTGGCTTCCTGTCAAATGCCGCAGACACTACAAAATCCTGCTTCTCACTTTCAAGGCTTCCTCTGTACCTGACTAAAAACTTTGAGTCAACACTCCCACTCGCTCCCTCAGGTCCTCCTCATCCATCCACCTCACCTGCCCACTAGGGTTGTCAAAAGTATCGATACTCAAAAAAGTATCGATACTAAAACGTTGTATCCGGATACGATACTCATTTTCAAAAGTATCAAGTTATTATTAGCCATTAGCCGCAGCTAGCAATTAAAGGTTGACGTCACATTAAAGATTATAAACAACGTAAATAAATAAATCAGGCACCTAGTATGACCATATCACGTTAATTGACACAGTGTCAGTATAAATAAGCATAGAGTTAATAAGTTTACATAAATGTTGGTGACTGAAAAGTGTTATTTTCTCTCGACTTATCAAGCTTGCCTAATATTGTGCACAGCATACAACCTCAAAATATTGTTCTAATTGTTATTGTTTATTGTATTTATTTATTTTTTGCACAACCTCAGACCTGAAGCTTGTTATCGTAGTTGCAGTTTCTTTTTGCACAACTGTTTATTATAAATATTTAACCTGTGGTTCTTTTGATTTTTACATGTTGCATTTTTCTTGTTAAAAAAAATATTTCTGTTAAATTTTGGGGTCTTTGTTTTCATCTTTGTGGTATCGAAAAAATGGTATCGAGTTGAAAATTTTAGTATCGTGACAACCCTACGTCCCACCAGCCCATCTGACCACCATGACCACCTTTAGCCGCTCTGCTCCACCCCTCCGGAACTCCCTCCCCCCTGACCTCCAGAACATTGACTCTCTTTCACTGTCCAAAAGCCTGCTCAAAACCAATCTCTTTAAACTGGCACATTGTACCTGAACATCACATATTGCATCCCCAGTCTGTTCACTAAGTTGTTCAACTACTATCTTTATTTATTAGGGTTTTTTTTATTTATTTTTTTGTAAATTTGACACTGTACAGAGACCTTGAGTGATAAGAAAGGTGCCTATAAATGAAATGTATTATTATTATATACAGTTCACTGGTAGTCAGAATGGCATATTTTATATATAGAAGTCCTGTTGATTCCAGCTCTGCTTTAGCATATACAACATGAGACTGTAAAGACGGAGACCATCAAAGGCTCTGTATAGGGTTCAAGAGGTTAAGAGATATAGCGCAGCACAAAACCTGTGAAGAAAATCCATAACACTGACACCCAGAGGGATAGAAGCTTTGAACGAAAAGGATTGGAAAGAGGAAAAAAGGTTTGTTTGTTTTAGTGTGAACCCACAAAGCAGCTTTTACCATTTCAGGAACCAAGAGAGATTAACATAAGGAACAAAAACATCAAATGATCAAAAATAGCTTGAAGCCATTTGGAGTAATTTCAACAGAAAAAGGGAAAAAAAATCTGCCAAGGTTGTGATTTATTTAAAGGTTTTGGTGCAAATTAGCCTTTGCTACATGAGATGATACAAATAATTTTCTTTCCAATGCTGTAGTTTTGTCCTAATCTTCTAATCTAAACTACGGTTAACTTATTATTTAATTTACGTCCTTGGCTTGTCCAGAATTACATGTAAACTTGTAGAGGGAATCAGGTACACGGCAGCAGGTGAACAAGAGGGATCAGTCTTTCTTTGAGAGAACGGTCCCCCTGAAAGTAAACTGCTGCAAGAGCCAAGAGTCTGACCTCTGATTGCAAATATATACATATGACCAACCTCACATCTGTGCAACGAGCCAAATGAAGTGTTACATTTGCATGCGTCATTTAAACTTCATTCACTTCTGTAATGCCCCAAACTGGGAAAACAGGTATCTAATTAGACAATGGCCTGTCAAAGTTTTGACAGATGTCTCAACAAAACAGGTGCAGGGTATCATGTGGAACTGAACAAAAGTTGTGGAAAATATCAGTTGCCACTTCCTGTTAAAGACTACAGTAAAAAAAGTGAAGTATCTCTGGTGAGGTCACAAGTCGAGCGGGAAATGATTCATTAGTTAACCGGTTGATGGGTGTGGAGATGGGCTAGATAAGGGGAGAGTGGAAGGCTGGTTAGGGTTAGAGGCCTTGCAGGTTAAAGATTTTGTAGTTGATGTTATACAAGTAATATATATATTTTTTTAGTAGTAGTAGTAGTAGTAGTAGTAGTTTCATTTTTTTTTCATTTATCCTTTATTTATTTTCTCGAGGAATCATTGAGGGCAACCCCTCATTTGCAATGATGTCGAGAGTACAGAGAAAACACAAAACAGTACAGACAAAATACATGCAAAAACATTAAAAACAGTTACAGTGAAAGGCAGAGTTATTGATTATCATAGTTTCAATATTATTATTATGTGTATAATTATGTATTATCATGTTTTCCTTAATTTAATATTGGTTTCCTTTTTATTTATATATTTTATTTTATTTGTTTTTACTTTATTATATGTATTTATTTTAAGCCTGTTCTTGGTATGTTTGTGTGAGTGTGGTATTGGTTTATATGGAAAATGTCAATACTATATTTTGTTATCTTTGGAAAAGATTCTTCACAATAAAAACATTTCACTGATAAGATTGTCAAAAGTATCAATACTCTGATCATTATTCAATTCCACGTTTAAAACGATGCAATCCACATTCCATAGTACAAGAAAAAAATAATAATAATAAATTTGTGTGTGTGCATGGTTTTTTCCCCTTCTTGTCGTGATGTCATGTATCATCTTTTTAAACTAGATTTTTTCGAAGTTTCAAATTCTGGTATCGTGACAACTTGACACATCGTTATGTCACTGTGTATGTGAATGGGTGCTTTGGATAAAAGTGCTATATAACTGCAGTCCATTTGCCCTCCCACACACATATCTACTACAGAATAACTATTGAATGTTTTCCCTGCATTTCACTCTAACACAATAAACCCTTCAAGTCACGTCCAAATATTGACTTGACAGCATCAATTCTCAATCATCCCCCGCAACAGTCCAACCCCTGCAGTGAGCCAGATGTTGCTGTCAGCTCCCGGAGAGGATGATAAATGATGTGAATGGTGGCTAAAATGGTTGGAAGCACACGGCTGCTACTAAGCAGTAAGTATTATTAGTATTAAGTAGTAATAATACATGCACGCAGTCAAGCACCTTGGGCCTTGCTCTCCTACACAGAGCGGTGTGTTAAGTAATCAAGTGTTGCCCACAGTGGCAGCGGCCTTGGCATATTGAGAGGATTATTCACCTTTAATCAAAGAGGACTGCAGGTTTCGGTGTATACAAAGCCTGCGTGGGTCCGATTTCATTTCCCTGAAAGCTGAAAGGCCCTGCGGCAATGTAAATAAAGTTAGTGCATAACATCATCAAATAATAAGCCTTGTGTTTTGGCTGAACACACAAAAGGCAGGTGTTTGCAGTGCACACAGGACACTTATTTCATCTGTGATATAGAGAGGAAGGCTGAGATACATATAATCCTCACATCCATACTAGTCTCCCATTTCTGTCTGCTTAACAATGCTGCCTCATATCACGTAAGCCAAACATAGCAGGTATAATAAGATTAACAGTCATTTTTGAGTCGCCATGATTAACATTAAGAAAGGTGAATATTTTAGGCTGAATACAGGGGTGTTTGGTGTCTGCATATTCCGTTGGGCCACATCCCCTGATACCAGTCCCAAAGCCAGAAGAAAACATGCATCCATAAAAAGAAACAAATCTTTCCTGAGACACTCCCCACTGCTTTCAGTCAGGCTCTAATTACACTGGGTGAATAAATGACTGCTTATCTTATCTGAGCTTCATCTGTGTCATTGGCTGGTTTTCTGCAAAAACAGGTTTGTAACAACAGAATCTACACAAACATGATACAAGGACCTCAAATTATTAGCTCACTAAATAATATATTTGTTATCTATCACGAGCCCATATTTCCTGTTTATTGCGACAATATTTCCAAGCACAAGCTATTTTTTAACAAAAAAGCAACATTGTTGTGTATGAACCTTTTGAACAGACTGTGTTGAATTCTCACTATTCTGCCTTTTTCAGACCTCTCTCAGCTTCATCTTTCGCAACTTTTACAGATAAAGGAAAGGAAAGCACTTCCTCTAAGTCTTATCTTTTGGTGTGTATTTTCCAACGTGAGCAGTAAATAAAGTTCCACTTACATTTAGGCCAAACTAACACAACAATTAAAACACTTTAAACCAGTAAAAGCCAAGGAGAGAATTAAATGTCCAATTGAATTGATCTAGCTGATATCACCCTTCACTGTGAATAAATAGACTTGGTCACCTTACAAATTGCACGCAACCACATTAATAGAAGGTCATCACTATGAGGCAAAGTCAAAGCAATGCCAGCAACTAGCAGTGCATTGAGGTGTATGTGAGTAAGTGACTATACATTATATAGAGCCACTCTGCAGCCTCGCTCTGTCCCCTCTTGGCAAATTGAATTTGTACAAGTAGATAATGACAAATGCCTTCTGTGACTAAGCCTGACTGATTGCATTTTTAAATGTTGCCATGCCAAAATGCTGCACCATATTTCACACTCCTGGTGTAGATTGATGTGAAGTGTGTCCTTAAGTGATATAAATGGAAGTCATCAGTCTCTTTACATTACTGTCTAGAAAACCCAGTAGGTGTTACGTAACTGTAATTTGCAGGAAGCAGTTCAAAGTGTAATACAGTGCATAATGGACAAGGCTCTGACTGAAACATAAATCTTACAATACAGTCTGGTTCAAATATAAACCCATCGTGACACATTCAATCTTCTACTGTCGATATAACTGCTTCTGTGTTGGATTGGACTTGGCTTCTATAAATAAAAGCATTGTCAAGTAGGTAAAAAGTGTTTTACAAAACATAAGGACAGTTAAAAAGCCCATTTATAAATGTGCCGATTTTGTGGGCCGTGTATAGAAAAAAATAAAAGTAGAACTAGTTTTCAGTTGTTTACAAAACAGGAAGCACTCATCTTTTCAGACGCCTTAGTATCCAATTAAACTAGTTAAAAATAGGAAAGGTAGCTATAAGAGGTGTAACAAAATATAGACACACTTCAAACTTTGTTGTATCGATTCTGAAAAACATATTAAATAATAGTTTACATGCAAATATTTGTAAGACTGCACAAAAAATAAACCCCATGATGTTGTATGTTACAAGGACTGTGATGAAAGCAGATGCAGATCCAACTGGTTGCATTTCAAGGGTAAACTATTTTATTTAATCAAATGTTATGCATATGATTGGTATTTTTTATCCAGTAGTATCATGGCTTTTACTAATTACAGTATCTAAAAAGTAGTCATTCCTATATCATGGTACCTATCCTTTCACCAGATTCT
Organism: Centropristis striata; assembly: GCF_030273125.1. Lineage (NCBI taxonomy): Eukaryota > Metazoa > Chordata > Actinopteri > Perciformes > Serranidae > Centropristis > Centropristis striata. The sequence continues at coordinate 15,833,958 of NC_081530.1, forward strand.
TGCCAATACACATCCCTAGTATATATGTATTATTACCCAACTTAAATGTTGATTGTATACAATGCACAGCCCAAATGCAGCAATCACAACAACAAAACTAAGAGCTACAGCATCAACCATGTCATGAAGTTTACCTTGCTCGGGATCCTCAGATTCTCCACAGGACTGAGGTCTGCCATACTCTCCTGGGGGCTTTTCAGGCCCTGCCAAAATAAAAGTCAGTGTTAAGACTCTTAAAGCCACAACAAGTCAAGTAACTTTAAAGGTTTTTACAGTTGTAAGTCGTTTCCGCTGTCACATAGCTTGCTGTTCATCAGTACACTACTGCAAACAGTAAAATGTGGAACCTACGGACAGATTTCTGAAAGCGATATGCTCTCTGTTGTTTATTGGTGAACCAATGAGTGTAACATTACTGCAGTGCAAACTGAGAACTTCCCTAACCGCCCAGTTTCCACTGTTGTGCTCTGTTGTTGTGCTTGTCTAATGGTAAACTCTTTCAACTGGGCCGCTTATATTACTGCTAATGCACCTGTGCTTTCTTCATGTATGTTAAAAGTTCGTAGGCAGAGGCAGAATTAAAATAAACCGCTGTTACTCGAGCTGAATGTGTCTTTTAATGAGCTACACGATGAGCTGTCAAATTAGCCAGTTAGCTTAGCTAGCTGTCATGCTAGCCGCCTGCAGCTGTCAGAGTAAAACGGCCCTCAAGCTCGGTGTCTGTGGACCTGTTCTGCTCACCTGCCGGGCCATGAGAGACTTTATCTTCTGCATCCTAAATCCAACTTGTGTCAGTGGACAAATAAATGAATAAAGTCACAGGTTTGTTTTGTTGTCAACGATGCGCCTCCATCACTACGAGAGGGGAGCCATAGTTGATCGTCACGTGACTGGCACGGCAGGAACCGGGGAGTTCCAAAGCATGCTGGGAAATGTAGTTCTATATTAATAAGAGGCTAGCTACTGACCTTCAACTGACAGAATCTCTGCAGTGTGAAAACTCAAAATATTTGGTTTAAGTTAAGCAACTGTTTGAATTAAGATATACACGTACAAAAATGTTTTCAAAAGTGGATTAAAGCATTGACATGATAATACATGCATTGCTGTTTTACACCACTGGATGGTAGTAATTTAACATCACAAAGAGAAAGATTATTGGACAGGTAAGTTTAGTTTGCCTCCTTTGGAAAAATGTCACCCTACTACTGTTTGATCAGTCACCTGCAGGTGTCAGGTGAAGAATGGCTTTTTTACATATCACACAGGGATAATGATTTTGGTTTTTATCAAGAAAACCATGGAAAATGTCTAGATATCAGCTCTTAAATTATACTCTTATAAGCTTTTTTTGTTGTTATCATTATATTTGTCCAAACAAATGTACCCTTAGTTGTACCAGGAATTAAAATGAACAAGAAATTGAAAAAACAAGGCTGGTCTAATAATTTTTCCATTAATGTATATTTTATGCAGAGATATTTAATTTATTAACTTTATTAACTTTTATTAACAGTTGCTGTCCTCAAGTGCAGTGTTGAATGCTGATTATTTTATAAAATATGATATGTTGTTAAACTTCCAAACACTATATAAAGTAGTTAAATGTACTATCTACAACACTGAAATGCTTCTTACATTTTGATGCAACAAAAACAATAATCCAACAGTTTAATATATACCTTTTGCATTATTATAACACTTACAGGGGGCATTGTTTTGCATGATCAAAAATTGTACTTTTGATACTTAAAATACATTTTGAATGCAGGACTTTTACTTTAGATGGAGTAATTTACATTGTAATATTGCTACTTTTATCTTAGTTCAGGATAACTAATTTCACAAGTGACTGTAGCTATATATACTATATGTATGACATCTCTCATAACATACTGTACATAAATACATATCATTTAATCTCAAGCAGGTTAAGTTTTACTATATAGGCATAACTTTGTTTTATCATTTTTCATGTTGCTGCATTATCTAGCAAACATTTCTTTTCACAATCACTTCATCACTGATGTGACTCCATGTAGTTCCATCACTGCCAAGTCATTAGAGCTGGCTCTGCATTGTAAACTGTTCCAAATAATTAGAAAATGGGTACAAGCAGACCCATTTAGCCTGTTCTGTTCTGTAATTGCCACCTTGGGTGTTATTTCGAGCAGCGCTTGGTTAAAAGCAAGCAGCATGCAGCAGACAACAGGCACCGTGAGCTCATAGTTCCTGGTTAATGATGCCTCAGGCTATTTCCCAGTCAAATGAAGGTGAGGTCGCTCTCCTTATAGGTGAATTTACTCCACTGTTGTTTGTTAGGCAGTCATCCACAGTGCGGGAGCCTCCCTTAAAGCATACACTGAGACGGAACAGATGGCAACCCCTACCCGGAGATGCCACCACAAAGACACTGCACACTCAGTTGGTCAGTTCATCAGCTATTATTAGAGCTAGATTTAATAAACTGCTCGTTGTTATGCAGGGGAGCATCAGAGTAAGCAGCACTCACTCAGTGTGGGGTTAAGGTTTTGACAGTAGGCATATACTGACAATATTGTAAAATAATAATTTCACCATAGTGTCATTTATTCATGAAAAACCTTCAAAATGAAAAGTTTTCTTTGGAAACAAATCATCTAAGAGCCAAATCAATTCGAATGTCTCCATCCTGAGAGTTTTAAAAGTTTCAATTTCAGCTCTGCAAGCTTGTTGTTGTTTTTTTTTGCTACAGCGTTTGACATGACTTTTGAATGGAAGCACTCAGGGCATGATTGACACAATGGGGACAAACACTGTTTTGGTAATAAGCTGAATCATAGCAGAAAGCAAGCTGCTGCCATTCAAGGTGGGAAAAATAACACATAAGTTTGTGCCGGAGCCTCTAAATTAGATATAAATTTTGACCTCTATTTTCTTAACAAAACACTTTTGTGTCTGGTCTGTATCTCTCTCCTCCTCGTCCCTTTACCTTTTTTTATACACACACGCAGACAAGCAAGCACACACATTTTGTATCTAGTCGTGACAAGGTGTCAGCAGGAGCAGGTGGAGGGCACTCTGCCACATGCTGAACTATCCGTCTGTTGCTGCCTGTCTCCATATCACGCCAGGTACACAGCATACCAATGCAACAAAGCTGGGAGAAACAAGCACTCTGCAGCAATTTGGAGACAACAAATACGACTCAAACACTTGTGAGAAGAGAGATCACAGCCAGGACATCAGACAAAGGCTGGCTGTGAAGGAACAACAACTGACATCTTTGCTGGTTTCAACTTTTTTTTTTTTGTTTCTCAGGATCTGTGATTGAGAAAGTGTTCATTTCATGCCCTGATTGCTCAAACCCTATGAAAAAGACACATAAAGAAGTGCATATAAATGCAGAATAAAGTATCCATATTTACAAAATGACCCAGAATAGTAAACAGTTATATCTTTAATAAAGTACAAAACAAATATATGAATGCAAACTGTACAATAATTTATGAATCCTTTTACGTGTTTCAGCATTTCATTATGTCCATGTTGAGCAGAAACAATGCTACATTTGTGGAAACAGGGTTAAGTGTTTCTATGGGAATAAATAGATTAGAGCGAAACATAGAAATAGAATAATATGTATAAAGAATCTGCAGTATAATCCATGTACAATATTTACAATTAATCCTAATATATTTCATACAAGAAAATGCATTCATTATAACACTTGTCTCACAAAGCAGACTCTCATCGGCAGGAATGTTAAATTAGAAGGATATTATTGAAATGGCAAATAAAACCTTATTAGTTAAAATTAAATATATGTTTGGGTACTTTGTAGGTATTTCATAAGATCGTTGCTTGCTTGGTTTGATACGATATGAAGTGATCTTAATTTTTTACAAAAAAGGCGAAACAGTTTCAGCTTCAGTTGTACTTTCACATAAAAAACAAACATTTCAAGGCATACTTACACTTTCATTTTCACAATATTGTCATTAGAAGTCATTTAACGTCTGTCCAAAACTCTGGACAGTAACAGTGCACGATCAGGTTGTGTCCTCACACAAGTCTCCATCATCCCTTGTGCAAAACAAATGGGCCACCAAAACCAATGTTTCAGGCTCTGATAGCAGAGAATAAAGCTACAAAGGAGTCTTCAAATGGCACAACTGTAGGTTCCATCTCAGCTTACTTCAGCAAACTGTGACTGGGTGTTTCAGGAACATGTCTGATCACATCGTAGATGGTGGTGTGCATATCCTGAACTGACTCAAGACGAGCCAGAGATCTGCAGGATGCCTGCAGGACAGTTGCACAGGGAAATTTCGTAAAATGGCATGCAACTTTTCAACAGCAGACAAAAGCTTATTTTTCCTTTCGTGCAATGTATCACAATAGATTGTTTTGGTATGAATTATAGAGTGTTGGAGATAAGAGCCGTACAGATGTCTGCTCTCTCTCAAATATAATGGGACCAGATGGCACTCGGCTTGTGGTGTTCAAAGTGCCAAAAAAATACATTTAAAAAACTCAAAAGCAATGCCTCTTTCCAGGAATCATGACTCAGTATCCCAAACTCAGCAACTCACACCAAAACAATCTAAACTTACTGTCCCTTTTAAAATCTTGCTGCATTATGACTGATTCCATGTGGATATACAACATGTTTAATACCTGTGCAGATTCCATTTTCCCCGGTATGGAGACAAACTCGTAGATGCCAAAGTCTTCTGTTGCATCTTCATGACCTGTTGATACATGGGCTTTAATGTCAAACCCCATATTAGTATCTATTTTGAGTCAAACTTTACAGTAATATGACTGTGCATGTAAGAAAACCATAAAACTGCTTTTCAGTTGGAATCAATAACCTGACATTGTTTGCTTTTATGTTTGAAACTCCTCCTATCTCAAACCTGTTTTTTTTTAGGACAGCCAAGGCCCTGTTCATCCTTATAATCACTCTAATGTGTAAATACAATATGCAAATATGACGTAGGCACACACTATAATTTGGTTAGCCTCAAAAAGCAGGTAAAAACATCCAATAGCTCACCTGAACGATGTGGTCGTTTCTGCTCTGAAAGCGGCCTGCCAAAAACAATGAAATAAAGCTGTTAGTTGAAGCGTCATGTGAATACAAAAAAATAATAAATAACAACATTTTTAATGTCTGTATTCACTTCATATTCAAGGTTCTCACCTGTTGTAAATGCTCATAAGCACTGTTGATAATAGAGAGAAAGACACAGAAAAATACAAAAATTACACATTTTAAATATTACCTTGACTTATTCAAACACTGTATATATTTTGCCGTGGTTACCTTCCGTTTGACTGACATTTGCAAGTTATTTACATTCATGATTAACCTCAACATGTAAGATCTTGGTGCAGAAAGCCGTTAGTGTTATCTTAAGCATCTTGGCATTCAGACATGCAGATTTAAAACACGGAACATGTTAGACAGGTTGCAGGAAAGCTGGATTAAAAAATGTAGAAAACCAGTCAGAGTCTGTCACAGCAGCAGAATAAGATGTTTTCGTACCTCTCTTAGGGTGGCAGGTTCTCCTGAGGAAGAACAGCAGCATACAGCCGATGACAAACAAAGAGCAGACAGTAATGGCTACTAGAGGAGATACAGAGCCACCCTCCTGGGTCTGCTTGTTTTTCCCTGTAAACAAATATAGAAGGGACACTGACATTACTCATTGTTGGTCAAGCTGGCTTTAGAGTTGGTAATTTCAGTTGATTGGTCCACTACTTTGGTCCAGACTGATATAACTATTAAGTCTTTTGGATTTTAATAAAATGTTGTACACATTCATGGTCCCCAGAGGATGAGTCCTGATGACTTTGGTGTCTCCTAGACTTTTCTCTGGCACCGCCATAGGTTAAATTTTTATGTGAAAAATCTTGACAACTGTTAAATCGATTGATTCAAAATCTTAACCCAGTCAGCGAAATAAGATGTTGGCACTGAAGGATCCTGCAAACCACAAATATATCTAATCTACTGACACTTTGTTATTCACAATTCGCCACATAGTGACGCTCTGTTTGGTACCATTGGCTTCACTTTTTGCCACACTGGATCGCAAACATGTGGTTAATGTTGGGAATTCAAACAGAAAGTTAGTTTGTTAGTTAAGTTTCCCTTTCAACCAGACTGAACTTTGCGAGTGCTTGCCGAGCTGTGTGCTGCGTCTGCGCTCTGGCGTTGCTGGATGCAGCTAAATACTTTGTGGCACAACATGGTGCAATCCACTGGAAATAATGGGTTTCCGTTGCCAGTTGCTCAGTGCCGCATCTCATTTAGTCTGAAAAACCTTTAGTTGAAAGACCGGTGCATCTCATATAGAGACGTTTTTGGATGCCAAATGCGTTTTGTAGCAATATATCTGTGGTTTGTAGTACAATGTCAATATTTTTGCCTGGAAATTTGAATTCTGACGTCTCTGCCCTAGAAGTTATAACTCTGGTCATATCTTCATCAAAATGTGGATTTGCCAAAAACTGAAAAACTAAAAACATTCCCAACAGCTCTAGCTGCACATTGCTAATTAGCAAGCATGCTACCACGCTAAACTATAACAGAACAGAAGTTATACACAGTCGCCCATTAAAGTTGGAATAATTTTGTTTTCAGACACAATCCTCACAATCCTTAATTGTGATTTCCACTGATATGTTTGGAAGAGATTGATCGATAAAGTTTTGAGAGGATATACACTTTATCTGTAAATAATAAATCACATTGTCACAATCATTTCATGGAAGAGGTAAAAAAATATTTTTTTCCAACTTCAGACATCAGCATGTTAGCACATTAGCATGTTAGCCTGTTAGCCTGTTGTAGCTGCCTAACCTTCTTATATTGGCATGTAGCTTAAAGCAACAGACAGTGTGCACAGCGTTGTAGGCTACTCAGTTAGTGTGGCTAGTCCTGTTGAAAAGTCAACAAAATGTTTCTTTGGACGTGTTCGTGAGAGATTTGATGTCAATAAAAATGGATGCTGTAATGACTTATGTTGACCCAATGAACAGCGTTTTAAATCATAGCCAGTATCAGCAGCGCCCATCAGTGAGCCTCACTCAGTATCACTAAGACAACACATCAATGTCACATTTGGTACACAGAAACTCTACATGCTATAAAACTTAGTCAACAAATTAACAGCTGCTATCCACTGTTTACTTTCCCAGCCACTGAACTTTTATACAGGCTGCAAGAGCTGGAACCTAGCAACAGAGATAAAATGCCTGTTTCATGTGGTTTCAATAGCCATGTGTGTTTCATGTCATATCGATAACCTGGTTTCACTTTTCACCTGTTTGTTAACTCACTGCTGTCAAGTACGACATTTTATCCACCCACATGTTCCCAAAGCTGGCCCTGGTGTTTGTCATTGTCAAGATATATCTCTCATAGCTCATAAATCTCTTCTGCTTTTTGGCATGGCACACTGTTTACAGAGTGTTTATCTCAGAGGATTCCCAAAATCTACCCACGCTCTGCTCTTTTCTTGCCACGATCCACCCTCTACCCACCTGTTCCTAAGCTGGCCACCACCAGAGTAAACTGGGCCTCGTCCTGCTTCTGTGTCACGTTGTTGAAGGCGCGGCACAGGTACTCTTCAGCCTGGGCCAGTCTGTAGGAGCGCACCTCCAGCCGCGGGCCCTCAGTGATGACCTGGGTGGCGTTGCGGCTCTTGGAGATCCAGACGTAGCTGTTGGGTGGGTTGGAGTCGGCCTGGCATTCAAAGAAGACCAGCTCTCCAGGGTTGATGGTGAACACTTCTCCTGTCCGCAGACCCTGGCCTGAGTTCACCTCCAGGTTGTAGGGACCATCTGCAGGGGCAAAAGTGGGTCAGATAAGCAAGACAGTTTTCTGCTGATATGGCACCTATTACATAAAATTGGGTTTTTTTTCTATGAATTGTCTCATATTATTGCATCATGGGGCAGCAGCAGCAAAAATGTCTTAGAAAAAGGGTCATAGGTTTGATCTGCGGTCTAGCTGATAAGTCCTGGTGGGGAAATGAAAGAGCAGTTTTTGCCCTTGAAGAAGAACAACAAAACAGCTCAATTGGAGATTTTATTTAAAAAAAATAAAAAATAAAAATTGCCGCATTACTCAAGAAAGATTTCTTGCTACAAGTAGATAAGCTGATATATCTTGTTATGTAAAAATAAATCTTTTGAAAACAATTTAATTTGGTTTATTTAAATGTCAAGAAATAATGTCATATTATAAACAAAAAAAGATTTATGTAGCAGTGTATTCCTACAGCATCAGTTAGCCATATACTAAATATCTGTTTTAAGTCTGTTAAAGTTACAAGAAACTATTTTTTTGTTTGTTTGCTAATGTTGATTGCACAATATATTGGCTGTAAAATAACGACACCACCAGCATTTACATTTGTTCCCTATAAGCTTTCCTTTCTCTATGCAATTCTCGTCACTCATACATTAACATTAATAAATACACAAATAAAAACGGAACATGGTAAAACTGATGGAGTTATTTTAACTGATAGTATTGGATCTGCTTCCTGCAGGAACATGAACATGCCCTGCCTATGCAAACAAAAATGATGGCAATGCTAAATTTACTAGAGCTGCAGTTCCTGGTGCCAAGTTATTAACACACCAACTGTTTGGACACAGTAACAGAAGTGAAGGGAGTAAATTATGTTCCTCAAGAGTACTACTGTGCATCCTTTATGTCCCATGAGTGTGGGAATATCAGTTGAAAATTAAAACACATTCAAACTAATTCATTTAATGATTATGTTCTGGGTGAAACCTTAGACTCACAAAACCACGTCAGTGTGTCTACGCGCTTTATGGCAGAACAGAGAGGCTCTGTCAGATAAGTCTGTTCCCATGCAAATAGCCATAACAGTCACATATTTTAGTTGTCGGAAAGTAGTCTGACATTTGCACATGACCTAATAAAATGAAAAGAGAGAAAATGATTTCTCAGTTTGGTTCATTTAGATTCATCTTGCCTTAGCCTACAACAATTTAACAACAGCTTGTAAAATAACGATCACACCTGCCATGTATGAGACAGTAGCCAGACATTATGGGTCTTCTTCATGCTGTATCATTTCTGGTGTTCACAGCAGCTACATTCACATTAAAAAGTAATAACTAAGAAGCCTTTTGATATAACAGGTTTTTTGAGAAGAAGCTGCAGATTAAGAGATGATAACATTCACCTCCTTATACTATAAAACACAGAAGATTACATTCTCACAGGAAACTCACCACCTTGCAACCGACCCTTTCTAAGTCCCGCCCCTTTTCGCTCTGTGCTCCAATAACAATAGGCGCGTTTCCATTAGCTACCCTTGCCTCTAGTGAGCCGCTATGGGTGTAGCTTGGGAGAGGGAATCCGGCCAAGATCCGTCCAACTTCACCGGTTAGCGGCTCAGGTAGCAGTTCAGAAAGTGCCTGCCTCGGGTAGGTACTTTGTGAGCCGATACTGAGCTGCTACTGAGCCGCTTCTGTGCGTCAATTTCGTGCATGCATGATTCATTTGCAGACTGGTGCAAACTGGACGCTGAGGGGTTAACAGCTGCTGACTGCAGCTGGGAGATACTGCTGTGGGAGGACTGGGCCGCTTGTGAGTGTTTTGGTACGGCGCCTACTACTTGTTAAGAAGAGTAGGAACGAGTCTCCAAAAGTCCCCGATGACAGAAAAAGTCGCTAGATTTGTCGCTTTTTTTGAAAAAGAGTCGCTAGAGGGGTCTGAATGTCGCTAAATACAGGGACAAAGGTGCTAAGTTGGCAACACTGCTTGCCACGTCGGTCTGTCACATTTGGACTCCGTTGGTTAGCCGCTACAAAAGTACCTGTATGGTAACAGAGCCCGAGGGGAACTAACTAGTGGGCGTAGCTTAAACACTCAGCCGCTTTCCAAAAAGTACTTAGAAAGTACTCAGTCGAAACATGCCTAATTGAGGAAGCTTGGTCAGATGTCATCTTCTTAAAGCTATAGCAAGATGCCCAGAGATAAGACACCTGGCTCAACCGACTCTGCCATGTTTCTTTCTGTCAGGCTTTTCCAACCTAGTGTAACGTAGTTAATCAGTTCATGAGATATTTGATTCCACTTGCCATGTATAAAAAACACATCTCTCAATAACCATGGTGATTGAACGCAGCACCCCTGTGGTTTAGAGTCGTGCACCCCGAGGGGCAGCGACATTCGGACCTTGTGGCTCCATGGTAGGTTCACAGGCTATGAGCTCCGTCTTTTTTATATTAATTAATTTAATTTCACTGCAGATGGGTGGTTTAAGTTGTGTTTGTTTGTTATATAGCTCCCTTACGGTTGAGCCCTTCTTTTTTTTCATAGAAAGTTGACAGTTTTTACTTTTATTTTTATTTACAAGTTAGCTAACCTGCACTGTCTTTTAATTTTATATTTTTCAGACGTTATGTGTGTGTGTGAGAGATGCAACTGATTTGACTGTGTTTCCTGTACCAGTTATGATTTTTTTATATTTCGTGTTCATGTTGTAAACAATTAGGACATTCGGACCTTGTGGCTCCATGATGTTATGTGTGTGAGAGAGATACAACTGATTTGACTGTGTTTCCTGTACCAGAATAAATGGCTGGATGCCGATTGGATCTCTTCGTCTCACCATAAAATTACACAACGCAAGAGAGAAAGAGTACAAAGCCGCTACACTAGCACCAGTAACTATAGAGGGCAGGAGAAGTAATTGGGTTCTAGCTTTGTATTTCAGTGGTGCAGGGACAGAAAAGTAGAAGGAGAAGTAGATCTACTCACAATAGACATTGAGTTCCACGGCCCTGCTGTGCCGACCCTGACTGACAGTGTTGCTGGCCAAACAGTGGTAAGTTCCCTTGTCTTCTTTTCTCACAGGACTGATAAACAATGTAGAGTTGTCTTGGGAGAAGTGGTATCTGTCACTGGGACCGAGCGGGACGTTGTCCCTTTGCCACTGGAACACAACTCTTGTCCCTCTCTCGACAGAGCAAGTCCAGGTTACGTTTGCCTTGTCCTCAACAACTGCATTTGATGGGCTCTTCTCAATGACTGGAGTGGACACAGGAACTACGGAATAAACAAAGAAGTTAGGGCTGAGTCAAAATATGATATCAAACTGGTAGTAATGATCTAAAGGAAAGCACTCACCATCCACTGTTACGTGCACGGTTCTTTCCTCCTTGATAACCAGTCCTGTCTTGTTATGAAACTCTATGTTGAGGCTCAGGTGGTATTCTCCCTCATCATTCTGGTTTAATTTCCGTATTAGCAGAGACACATTGGGTTCTCTAAAGAGGAGGTGGTTGCGGTACATCATGTCAGTGATTGTGGTCTCTTTGGTAAATGTCACCAACGTGGTTCGGGTACCGCTCGGCTCGGTGTGGGACCAGGTTCCCTGGATCTCAACTTCATCCAGCGGGAAGCGAGTCTCAACAGACAGAAGCACAGACTTCCCTTCAATACCATGGTGTACCAGTGAAGGGATGTGGATGAACTCTGACCTGACTTCTGAGGTGGTGAAGTTGGCAGGAAGAGGAGGACAAGGAGAGAAACAAAGAGAGTTACTGCACAATCACTTGCTACATCTCACACGGTAACATCAGGCTTCATATAGTACATATTATTAATTATCATTATAAACTTTTTTCTTTATTGATTTAGATCCATTTGCCATTTTAGGGGTGAACCAAGTGGCAACCCCTGCATCTGAAAAATGAGGCCAATATGGGAGCTGCAGTTCCTTTAATGGCCACTTGAGGCTGGCTATAAAAGCGAGTCAATCCCCATAGACCCCAATGTTAAAATTGTCAAACCCCTCACCCGCACCTCCCCATGGATCCTTTGCCCATTATACTACTACTATTTGGAGTGTAGCTGAATGTTTCAACCATCTATCCATTACCTATTCAACAAGCTATTTTAACAATTTCTCCACTATTTCAACCATCCATTACTTTGAACTACCATAAAATAGCAAATCTAATATAGTACGTCCATTCACCAACACTGGAAAATAACTAGACAAGACTGAAACACACCTTTTGTACATAACGTATGATAAAAACCACAACTCATACAAAACCCATCGATTCTGGATTGAAACATATGGCAGATATCAATGCTGCTTCATGGTATTCATTATAGTGTTATTGTTTTCCAAAATGTTGCAGTTGAAATAACCAAACTGGAGTCATTTGTATTTAAAATTTAACTAGAAACTAACCAAAACTAATGATGCTATATTGTGAATTACAGCATATCTATCTTGCAAAAATATCATTAATCATATTCTTGCATTGTTTAGATAGAACTACGGTGACAATAAATGGACTGCACTGATATAGCACTTCTATCCAAAGCACTTTACACGACAGAAAGTTGGCTGTTTCCATTTAAAGATGAACACAGTTCTGTTGTCTCTGTCTAATCACTTTGTTTCTCTAATGTTATATCCTAGTCTTGAAATGGTCCGCGTCCTGAAACTGTTGTGAGTTAATATTGACCCAGCTCGCTACAGAGTTTCATTGTTGTCAGACAAGAACGGGGCCTGTCTCTTAGATCCCAACTTGCAAAACAAACACTTGGGGCTGTGTGAAGTTACTAGATAACGGTTGATCTATTGCACCTTTATGTCTATTAAAGCACTGGCTTGTTGCCATGACATTTTGTTCACTGGTTACCTGCTGAAAACAACTTGGAATAAAAATACACCGAGAATAGGCAAAGTTACGGGTGTTTTTTTAGCAGCTGTTGTCATGACACTTACTGTGTATGCTAAAAAAGACTATGTCTATAATAGTTTTATTTTATCCTTCAGATAGTAGAGGAATCTTGGACAACTTGAAACTTCACTTTCTTGTAATTTTTGACAGTTTGAAGTAAAAAAAAAAAAAAGTAAGCGACCGTGTTCAGATGCCAGGTTGAGTTTAGCGCCAGCATGTGAGTAGGCAGTTACTGTGAAACAAACTCACTAAAAACCTCTCACTTTTCTTCAACTTGTGTCCCTTTGTCTCACTTCTGGCTGTGTATCTTCTCTTTCTCCATTTCAGCATTAACAATCTTGGGGGAGGTTGGAAAATATTCATGAAAGACTGTTAATTTGCTATATGATTTTACATAATTCCAGTGTGTTACATGCGATGCAATTAAATCCTGAATGAGGGGAGTTTTGTATTTTTACTTTGCATCTCCACCTTCTCCTGTAATCACTTTTTGTCTTTGTCACCCCTCCCCTCTGACCCGTCCACGCATCCTCCTCAGGGACGTCCAGCTGGTGTCAAACAGGTCCCTTGTGACTGCTGTCCGTGTTGCTCTTCACAATACATTCACTGTGTGTCTGGTGTCATGTCCTAAATAATGCAGACGCCCCATCAACACGTACCACTCTCACAAGCCTGCAGGCCAGTTTCTGTGTGTGTGTTTGTGTGTGTGTGTAAGAGTGTGTTGTCAGTAGCAGGAGTGTGCCTGTGTTTACACCAGCTGTGATCTGGCGAAAAGGCAGAGTGAGGAGAAGTGTGCCGAGCCCGCTCCTTCACTGTTGTCCCAAAACAACACGGATATTGTTGTGGTGATAGGAGGAGATTACAGAGACAATGGCTTCTGAGGTGAGAGGATATCTTCGTTGAGTGGACACACACACGCTCACACACACACACACATCCAAACAACTATTGTGTGGGGACCCACAACCACCTGCCTCTTATCACCCTCACACACACATCCGAGTTGTTTGGATACTAAATAAAGTCTCCCGGTGCGTGTCCAGACGCCACCATCTTCTGTCCTCTTATAGATAAGACAAATAGTGCTCCTTAAGGAGGGTTGATGACACAAACATCAAAGCAGGTGAGCAGTCCACGTTTTAGGGACTTTTTGTTAGATTTATCTGGTCATGTGAGGAACACTGGTGCATGTTTGTTATCACTGAGTCACACAGCTGCGGCCTAGGTCACTTCTTCTTTCCACTGACACCCTCCTTATGTCTTTACTTACAGACGGCAACAGTCGAAAATCTAATTCTGTCAAGTCACACGGCAGTGACTATGGAAAGGACATGCAAAGCAAACCAAGGCAGACTCTAAGAGGCACGCTATACGGACACAAACAATGAACAGGCTGAAAAAAGTTGAGGATTTCTATATAAAGAACTCTAGGGCCTGAACTTCTTAGTTGATTAGTCAACTAATTGGTCATTTGGTCTTTGTTGACTAAGATTCCTTTTGTCAATTTGTAATTTTAAATGACTTTTCATGCTGTAAACTGGTGAATTAGCTCAAAAAGTATGCTTTTGCGTGATTCCTTGTGAAGAGACTCTTTTTTAAAAACTTTCTTTAGTCAAGAACTCTTTGAACAATTTCCACTTTTGCCCAAAATGTTACAACATAAGGATTACAATTTTCAAAGCACACAGTGACCGTCCTTGAATTTCCTTCTCCTGCCAACAGGAATCATTTTTAAATGTTGCAACCCAGTTTCATTACTGCTTCTCTGATCTGAACCCTAAGAAACCCACTTGTGAAAATGATTTCACAAGTGTACATTTTCTTACTGCCCACCACAAAAAAACTTCCTCAACTCAGCCTCAGTTTTACCCTGCCAACCAAGCAAAACACAGCAACCACAGTAACTGCTATAGCTGCACCAACGCAACACTGATAACTCAAGCAAAACATCCAGCCTGCTGCAGCAACTGAGCGCTCACCTGTTAGGATGAAGAGAACAGAGCAGACGTAAAGCGCTGTTCTTCCTGTGGCCTCCATGGCATCTTATCCTCCAGGGATATGTGGGACTTCTGACAGGCAGGCAGGCAAGCAGGGAGTGAGGGATGTGGGAAGGAGGAGAGGAGTGGAAGAGAAAGAGGTGGAGGGGGAGGAGGAGGAGAGAAATGTGACTGGTTGTGGTGACAATATTTGCCAGGGAAATAAGAGGAGTATAGCTTTAGCCTGCATGCAGCCCGGCCCCTCCCATGTGACACCAGGAGGAAGAAGAGGTCCACCTGGCAAAGAGGCAGCACAGCATGGCCCTCACACACACATACACACACACACATACTCAGCTGCCCTAAGGCTGAGGGTTTCACTCTGTCAAAGAGAATCTGAGACATAGAACTGTAAAAGGATAGTGGAGTCTTTACATTATAATACACCAGCTGTCTGTCAGTCCCCCAGGCTGTGAAACAAAGAAAAAGCAGGCAGGGAGCTTTTAACTCCTCTCTCAGTTTGGTTAAGTTACAGAGCCATTAGTGGACACAGTTAGCAATCAACTATTCTGTCTGATGATTTTTAGTCTAGAAATTAAAAGGAAAAACGACAGAGGCACTGGGGAAAAACTGACTGGGGGATGCAGTCCTGTCACTGACACGCGTATTATTGACCTTTCAAGTGCCCTCAAGGTACAGACTTTACTCAAAACCAGAGAGATGTACACTGATGTGAGTTTTTTAAATTGTTTTTCAGCCCACGAGGAGTGAAAGAAACATTATTCCATGACAGAAAAGTAGACAAAAATCTGTTAATCTGTTAGAATTCTTGTCTAGCAAGTTGTTTGCATCACTGCAAGACAAAGACTTATTTGTGCCACAACCAATCTATGCTTTACTCAAAGTCTGTATAAAAGACCTAAATTACTTCACGTTGTAATCAGTGATGGCTGTAGTTGTTAAGTGAAATCCTACCCACTCAAAGGTTGCACGAACAGACACAAAATAGTCACATGCTAAACGCTCACTATGTCCCCTCTGTGACATGTTCAGCACAGTTTTTTTCTGCATGGTCACCCTCTGAAAGGATGTGGTGAAACTTGGGACTGAACTGCACACTGAATGAATTAGGCCATTGTAGGTTGTGTAAATGAGTGTCTAGTTTGGTGATGGCACCATTAAATACACCAATTATTTTCTCTGCCATTTGCTGAGAAACCTGATGGAACTGAGATTTTATCACATCAATACTGTATTTGTTAGACAGGACACATGATTTGGCCAATTTGACACAGATTCATCTTTTAATGAAAGAAATTGTGGTTAATAAAAAAAAAATCAACTACAACATTACTAGAGTCCAAATAAATCTTTAATGTCCTTAACAAACAGCTTCATGGTGTTTTTACAAAGTCTGCAAAGCCAAAAGTGTTTTTTTTTTTTTCATTTAAAAGTCATAGTATTTTTCTCTCACACCTTCACTTTATGAAACAAGCTCTCTAATCACAACCTGCAAGTTTCCTTTTCACCTTTAGATGGGGTCAGTGCATCATCTATTAGAAGGCTTCCAGTGTTTCTAACTGAGCTCTACAGCAGCTACCAGTAGAGCTAAGGGTTTGTTTCTACTTGTTATTCATGACTAACTTTTGCATTGACTTGCTCTGGTACTGCATGTATCTGTGGCAGTGTTTTTTCAACCTATTTGGTAAAAATCAAAGCAATGTTAGGGACAATCCTTCTAGAGCGATGTTTTCTTCTCAGAATATTTCTTCGTTTTAAGACCCTGACTTGGTTTAACTATCCAGTCTTTCAAAATAAGAGTGTTTTTATGCGCATATCAGATAAATAATCAGAATCTATTAGCACAAGACTATTTACCTTCTCTGTACCAAACGTAAGAGTTAATGCCCAAAGTATCGTAATAGTGTAGACAAAGTATCCATTATCAGTAGTTCATTAATTAATTATTATTGACACCTCAAAGATCATTAATTTGCCTCTACCATGATGACTTGCCTAAGGAAAAAATAACAAGCCAATTAATTTATGATTTTATGCCATCAGAAATCTTAAGTTTTCCAACTCTGTTTACCTAGTAACACCTTTAAATAGGGTTTGACTAATGCCTGGGACATTCATTACAATCAGCTGACTGTGTCCCCCTTGCCACGGTTAATACAAGACATGACATTCATGTATAACAGTGAACAGGGAATTTAACTAGAACTACTTAGAAAATGTCAATTTTTAAATATGAGTGGACAGCCTGCAGCCAATCAGGATTGAGTGTTCTCCCAGGCCATGGTATATAGTGTGATTATGCGACTGAGTAAAAAAGTAAAATGAAGTGTTCCCTTGTGTGGTTAAAATATTCTTATTAAAAAAGATATTGCACTGGTGGGCTCAGGAGTGATGAGAGTGACAAGATACCATTTACAAGATGCAGTACAGGTTACTCTACGTGCTAAACAGCTCTCTGGTGCCTCACTGTGTGCAGCTGGTGCCCTCAGACAGCCTGAGGCCGCCACTGCCCCGTTGTATTATCTGAAAGCTGCATTGCCACAAAGCTAAAAACTGCTGCTAAACACACATAGTTTAAAGATACTTAAATGGTTTTAAGTTCGCTCCCAGGGATTGTTTGGATTGAGATTTTTACATTATGGCCAACAGCTTGGGTCGCCACAGTTAAGAGCACTGATTAATAACAACAGCATTACTGCACATCATGACAGATGTTGTTGTTTCCAAAAAGGAACAACATGCTGCTACAAGCCTGGGGGATATTGAGAAAAGCAGAGCTTAGCTAATGGCTGGATTATGGCTGTGACCTTTTGACTTGACAACCACTGTGGTGAGTGAGAAGTTAGACCTAAGACATAGCTTAAAAGGGTCAAGGTAATATCAATAGCTAATTTTCACACACAAATGTCCTGGACAGCAGTTTGGATGGTCAGTTATCACCTTATGCTGTATACAAGTGGGCATAACCACTGTGACGTCACCCATTGGTTTGTGGTTATGAAGTCTCAAGTGTGGCATGTTGGCTGTCGTCATCTTGGTGTTTTGGAGCCAGAAGTGACCATAATTGAACGTGAGGGTGGATCTGACTAAAGACACCACCATGGTAGTGACAAGGTGCAAGGTAACACAAAGTACAAGGTAGCCTACTCTAAAACACCCTATTTATTTGTTTATTTTTTCTATATATGAGGCCATAATTCACAAAATGATGAACTGTAAAATGCTTGAAACTGGGAATTAAGACAATTGACTTATTAGGAAAGTATTTTCTGAAGTAATATAAGTGAGAAGTAGGATCATTTTCTCATAGACGTCTTTACACTTCTTTTTGGAGCCAGTGTAGTTGCCCCCTGCTGGCCATTAGAAAGAATGCAGACACTTCAGCATTGGCTTCACATTTTAGATCCGGAGGTTGCTGCTTAGTTTTGACAGTGTCTGCTCAGTGAGATTTTGTGATCCCCAAACTTTTTCCACGTCCATGCTCTTCCTTGAACATTATTATTATGAATGAAACACTCAACGGGAGCTCTCTGACTTGTTTCATCAATCTGGTCTGGCCTGGTGCTGTACTTCCAGTGAGTTATGTTATAGTATGGTAGGCCTGGTATGGACTTTTTGGTCTGCTCAACCAAAAACCAGGACACAGCAGCTGAGTGACACACCCACCCACACCCACACATACACACACACACACACACACACACAACCTCAAATGGGGGCCCACTTGCTGTGCAAAAACATGTCACATTTTCCATTTTCAGCCTCCCAGCCCATGTCTGTGACTGTTGCCACACTTCACCACAACTCTACCGCCTCCTTCTCTTCCTCCTCATCATCATCAAATTATCTTGTTCTGCTTATTCTTGTAGTACTAAATAATTTTCCTAAAGATGATTTATTCCAGTTCAAAAATCCTCCTCACTCTTTATTACTTTCCTTTAGCCTCTTGATCATTTTTTCTCCTCCCCAACCCCTGTATCTGTCTCCTCCTCTACTCCAATACCTTCTTCTTCTCTTCTTGATCCTTCCTCTTCCCCTTTTTCATTCCTCCTCTCCTCTAGCAGCCTTGGCCTCCAGCTGCAGACACTCAGAGCAGACACAGCACACCAGCCCACATCAAGGCCACACTATTGGCACACGTGTGTGCATGTGCATGCGTGTGTGTCTGGAGCAGTCGTTACAGTGGGGCCACATAGGGTGTCAGTGGCCTACTGTGATATACTTTGGGCTCCTCTACATAGTTCTGTCTTTATCCACTGAAAAGTGGAATCAAACATAATGGTTCATTATGTGCTCTTTGGCTGGTCACATTGCCCGAGTTGGGACGTCATTCTTACAACTTCAGTGTGTTCATGAGCTTTAAATCTTAATGTAAAAATATTATGTATGCTACAAAAAGGATATGTTGTATTTTATTGCAATTAAACAACAAGATCATTCCCTAAAACCACTAAAACATTGCCTTTTACAACTAATCTATGTCACTCTACATAGGCAGTAACTAAGGTATAACCTTTTTACTATATTACATTTTAAGGAAAAAATATGCAATAGGTAAATCTATAAAAAGTGTCTTACAGTCATCCCCATATTAACTTGTATGTGTAATCTGTTATATGATGTCAACTGTGCCCCTAAATATTTGTAAATTTTAGATTTTTTTTTTTCAGATTTAAGGGTTCACATGACTTTTTAAGACTATTCTCATACACTGTTTACACCTACAAAAAACATTGCACTGGAATTAAATTTTGTTATATTCAGAAACCAATTAAATCAGGCAGCGTTCTCTAGTGATTAATTATGAATTAATTATGAAATATGAGTGATTTCAGCGAGGGGGGAAGTAAAATGGTCACACAAACACAAACACAAGTCAAATCGTCTTAGGGGTGTTTGATGGCTCAACCAAACCACTGTTCATGTCCTATTTGAAACTAAAAGTCAACTTTTTATTTTAAGTGAACTCGTAATTAAACTTCCATACTTGACTACGTCGCCGCCAAGGTCACCAAATGCAACTGTGTCCAGTAGTTTTATACATAAATAGTTATTTTAATCCAAACC